>NW_026734740.1:0-246886 GCF_949786415.1 Peromyscus eremicus
GTAACTTTCCTTACCAGAAAACAACTCTTGCTCGTAGGACCAAAAACTGTATGTGATTCAACTCCATTTAGGACTGGGAAACAAACACTAGCTCGCCTTACAAGAAACACACTCTGCTTTTGAGAAAAGAGCACTCTTCTACTCTAATGTGTTTTTCTATGGGGTCCGAACATTGAGCTTGCTCAGAACAAAAGAACTGTGCTTCCTACACACAGGGGCCATATCTAGTTCAGCTCTGCTTATGAAACTGACAAGAACAATAGCTCCGCTTCAGTCCAATACACTGTACTTGCTGGGAACAGACGCCAGTGCTATTTGCCCTGTTTATGACAATGGGAGCGTAATAGTGACTCTTCTTACCAGAAAACAACTCTTGCTCGTAGGACCAGGACACTGCATGGGATTCAACTCCATTTCTGACTGGAAAACAAACACTAGCTCGCATTACAAGAAACACACTCTCCTTTTGAGAAAAGAGCACTCTTCTACTCTACTGTGTTTTCCTATAGGGCCAGAACAGTGAGTTTGTTCAGAACAAAAGAACTGTGCTTCCTACAAATATGTCCTTATCTAGTTCAATTTCTGCTTAGGAAACTGACAAGAAACTGAAGATCCTCTTCAGTCCAATACACTGTACTTGCTGGGAACAGACGCGAGTGCTATTTGCACTGTGTATGGCATTGGGAGCACAATAGTGACCCTCCTTACCAGAAAACAACTCTTGATCGTAGGACCAAAAACAGCATGGGATTCAACTCCATTTCTGACTGGGAAACAAACACTAGCTCGCCTTACAAGAAACACACTCTGCTTTTGAGAAAAGAGAACTCTTCTACTCTACTGTGTTTCCTAGGCGGTCCGAACATTGAGCTTGCTCAGAACAAAAGAACAGTGCTTCCTACACACAGGGGCCATATCTAGTTCAACTCTGCTTAGGAAACTGCCAAGAACAGTAGCTCCGCTTCAGTCCAATACACTGTACTTGCTGGGAACAGACGTGAGTGCTATTTGCACTGTGTATGGCAATGGGAGCGCAAGAGTGACTTTCCTTACCAGAAAACAACTCTTGCTCATAGGACCAAAAACTGCATGTGATTCAACTCCATTTAGGACTGGGAAACAAACGCTAGCTCGCCTTACAAGAAACACACTCTGCTTTTGAGAAAAGAGCACTCTTCTACTCTACTGTTTTTCCTATAGGGCCAGAACAGTGAGTTTGCTCAGAACAAAAGAACTGTGCTTCCTACAAATAAGGCCATATCTAGTTCAATTATGCTTTGGAAACTGACAAGAACAGTAGATCCTCTTCAGTCCAATACACTGTACTTGCTGGGAAGAGACGCGAGTGCTATTTGCACTGTGTCTGACAATGGGAGCGCAATAGTGACTTTCCTTACCAGAAAACAACTCTTGCTCGTAGGACCAAAAACAGGATGTGATTCAACTCCATTTATTACTGGGAAACAAACGCTAGCTTGCCTTACAAGAAACACACTCTGCTTTTGAGAAAAGAGCACTCTTCTACTCTACTGTGTTTCCTAGGGGGTCCGAACAGTGAGCTTGCTCAGAACAAAAGAACAGTGCTTCCTCCACACAGGGGCCATATCTAGTTCAACTCTGCTTAGGAAACTGCCAAGAACAGTAGCTCCGCTTCAGTCCAATACACTGTACTTGCTGGGAACAGACGCGAGTGCTATTTGCACTGTGTATCGCAATGGGAATGCAAGAGTGACTTTCTTTACTAGAAAACAACTCTTGATCATAGGACCAAAAACTGCATGTGATTCAACTCCATTTAGGACTGGGAAACAAACGCCAGCTCGCCTTACAAGAAACACACTCTGCTTTTGAGAAAAGAGCACTCTTCTACTCTACTGTGTCTCCTATAGGGCCAGAACAGTGAGTTTGCTCAGAACAAAAGAACTGTGCTTCCTACAAATACGGCCATATCTAGTTCAATTCTGCTTAGGAAACTGACAAGAACAGTAGCTCCTCTTCAGTCCAATACACTGTACTTGCTGGGAACAGACGCGAGTACTATTTACACTGTATATGGCAATGGGAGCGCAATAGTGACTCTTCTTACCACAAAACAACTCTTGCTCGTAGGACAAGAAACTGCATGTGATTCAACTCCATTTAGGACTGGGGAAACAAATGCTAGCTCGACTTACAAGAAACACACTCTGCTTTTGAGAAAAGAGCACTCTTCTACTCTACTGTGTTTCCTATGGGGTCCGAACAGTGAGCTTGCTCAGAACAAAAGAACTGTGCTTCCTACACACATGGGCCATATCTAGTTCAACTCTGCTTAAGAAAATGACAAGAACAGTAGCTCCTCTTCAGTCCAATACACTGTACTTGCTGGGAACAGACGCGAGTGCTATTTGCACTGTGTATGGCAATGGGAGCGCAAGAGTGACTTTCCTTACCAGAAAACAACTCTTGCTCGTAGGACCAAAAACTGCATGTGATTCAACTCCATTTAGGACTGGGAAACAAACACTAGCTCGCCTTACAAGAAACACACTGTGTTTTTGAGAAAAGAGCAGTCTTCTATTCTCCTGTGGTTCATATGGGGTCCGAACATTGAGCTTGCTCAGAACAGAAGAACTGTGCTTCCTACACACACGGGCCATATGTAGTTCAACTCTGCTTAGGAAACTGACAAGAACAGTAGCTCCTCTTCAGTCCAATACACTGTACTTGCTGGGAACATACACGACTGCTATTTGAACTGTGTATGGCAATGGGAGTGCAATAGTAACTTTCCTTACCAGAAAACAACTCTTGCTCATAGGACCAAAAACTGTATGTGATTCAACTCCATTTAGGACTGGGAAACAAACACTAGCTCGCCTTACAAGAAACACACTCTGCTTTTGAGAAAAGAGCACTCTTCTACTCTAATGTGTTTTCTATGGGGTCGGAACATTGAGCTTGCTCAGAACAAAAGAACTGTGCTTCCTACACACAGGGGCCATATCTAGTTCAGCTCTGCTTAGGAAACTGACAAGAACAAACTCCGCTTCAGTCCAATACACTGTACTTGCTGGGAACAGACGCCAGTGCTATTTGCCCTGTTTATGACAATGGGAACATAATAGTGACTCTTCTTACCAGAAAACAACTCTTGCTCGTAGGACCAGAAACTGCATGGGATTCAACTCCATTTCTGACTGGAAAACAAACACTAGCTCGCATTACAAGAAACACACTCTCCTTTTGAGAAAAGAGCACTCTTCTACTCTACTGTGTTTCCTATAGGGCCAGAACAGTGAGTTTGTTCAGAACAAAAGAACTGTGCTTCCTACAAATACGTCCTTATCTAGTTCAATTCTGCTTAGGAAACTGACAAGAAACTGAAGATCCTCTTCAGTCCAATACACTGTACTTGCTGGGGAACAGACGCGAGTGCTATTTGTACTGTGTATGGCATTGGGAGCACAATAGTGACCATCCTTACCAGAAAACAACTCTTGATCGTAGGACCAAAAACAGCATGGGATTCAACTCCATTTCTGACTGGGAAACAAACACTAGCTCGCCTTACAAGAAACACACTCTGCTTTTGAGAAAAGAGAACTCTTCTATTCTACTGTGTTTCCTAGGGGGGTCCGAACATTGAGCTTGCTCAGAACAAAAGAACAGTGCTTCCTACACACAGGGGCCATATCTAGTTCAACTCTGCTTAGGAAACTGCCAAGAACAGTAGCTCCGCGTCAGTCCAATACACTGTACTTGCTGGGAACAGACGTGAGTGCTATTTGCACTGTGTATGGCAATGGGAGCGCAAGAGTGACTTTCCTTACCAGAAAACAACTCTTGCTCATAGGACCAAAAACTGCATGTGATTCAACTCCATTTAGGACTGGGAAACAAACGCTAGCTCGCCTTACAAGAAACACACTCTGCTTTTGAGAAAAGAGCACTCTTCTACTCTACTGTTTTTCCTATAGGGCCAGAACTGTGAGTTTGCTCAGAAAAAAAGAACTGTGCTTCCTACAAATAAGGACATATCTAGTTCAATTATGCTTAGGAAACTGACAAGAACAGTAGCTCCTCTTCAGTCCAATACACTGTACTTGCTGGGAATAGACGCGAGTGCTATTTACACTGTATATGGCAATGGGAGTGCAATAGTGACTCTTCTTACCAGAAAACAACTCTTGCTCGTAGGACAAGAAACTGCATGTGATTCAACTCCATTTAGGACTGGGAAACAAATGCTAGCTCGCCTTACAAGAAACACACTCTGCTTTTGAGAAAAGAGCACTCTTCTACTCTACTGTGTTTCCTATGGGGTCCGAACAGTGAGCTTGCTCAGAACAAAAGAACTGTGCTTCCTACACACATGGGCCATATCTAGTTCAACTCTGCTTAGGAAAATGACAAGAACAGTAGCTCCTCTTCAGTCCAATACACTGTACTTGCTGGGAACAGACGCGAGTGCTATTTGCACTGTGTATGGCAATGGGAGCGCAAGAGTGACTTTCCTTACCAGAAAACAACTCTTGCTCATAGGACCAAAAACTGCATGTGATTCAACTTCATTTAGGACTGGGAAACAAACACTAGCTCGCCTTACAAGAAACACACTGTGTTTTTGAGAAAAGAGCAGTCTTCTATTCTCCTGTGGTTCATATGGGGTCCGAACATTGAGCTTGCTCAGAACAGAAGAACTGTGCTTCCTACACACACGGGCCATATGTAGTTCAACTCTGCTTAGGAAACTGACAAGAACAGTAGCTCCTCTTCAGTCCAATACACTGTACTTGCTGGGAACATACACGACTGCTATTTGAACTGTGTATGGCAATGGGAGTGCAATAGTATCTTTCCTTACCAGAAAACAACTCTTGCTCGTAGGACCAAAAACTGTATGTGATTCAACTCCATTTAGGACTGGGAAACAAACACTAGCTCGCCTTACAAGAAACACACTCTGCTTTTGAGAAAAGAGCACTCTTCTACTCTAATGTGTTTTCTATGGGGTCCGAACATTGAGCTTGCTCAGAACAAAAGAACTGTGCTTCCTACACACAGGGGCCATATCTAGTTCAGCTCTGCTTAAGAAACTGACAAGAACAATAGCTCTGCTTCAGTCCAATACACTGTACTTGCTGGGAACAGACGCCAGTGCTATTTGCCCTGTTTATGACAATGGGAGCGTAATAGTGACTCTTCTTACCAGAAAACAACTCTTGCTCGTAGGACCAGACACTGCATGGGATTCAACTCCATTTCTGACTGGAAAACAAACACTAGCTCGCATTACAAGAAACACACTCTCCTTTTGAGAAAAGAGCACTCTTCTACTCTACTGTGTTTCCTATAGGGCCAGAACAGTGAGTTTGTTCAGAACAAAAGAACTGTGCTTCCTACAAATTCGGCCTTATCTAGTTCAATTCTGCTTAGGAAACTGACAAGAAACTGAAGATCCTCTTCAGTCCAATACACTGTACTTGCTGGGAACAGACGTGAGTGCTATTTGCACTGTGTATGGCATTGGGAGCACAATAGTGACCCTCCTTACCAGAAAACAACTCTTGATCGTAGGACCAAAAACTGCATGCGATTCAACTCCATTTCTGACTGGGAAACAAACACTAGCTCGCCTTACAAGAAACACACTCTGCTTTTGAGAAAAGAGAACTCTTCTATTCTACTGTGTTTCCTAGGGGGTCCGAACATTGAGCTTGCTCAGAACAAAAGAACAGTGCTTCCTACACACAGGGGCCATATCTAGTTCAACTCTGCTTAGGAAACTGCCAAGAACAGTAGCTCCGCTTCAGTCCAATACACTGTACTTGCTGGGAACAGACGTGAGTGCTATTTGCACTGTGTATGGCAATGGGAGCGCAAGAGTGACTTTCCTTACCAGAAAACAACTCTTGCTCATAGGACCAAAAACTGCATGTGATTCAACTCCATTTAGGACTGGGAAACAAACGCTAGCTCGCCTTACAAGAAACACACTCTGCTTTTGAGAAAAGAGCACTCTTCTACTCTACTGTTTTTCCTATAGGGCCAGAACAGTGAGTTTGCTCAGAACAAAAGAACTGTGCTTCCTAAAAATAAGGCCATATCTAGTTCAATTATGCTTAGGAAACTGACAAGAACAGTAGATCCTCTTCAGTCCAATACACTGTACTTGCTGGGAAGAGACGCGAGTGCTATTTGCACTGTGTCTGACAATGGGAGCGCAATAGTGACTTTCCTTACCAGAAAACAACTCTTGCTCGTAGGACCAAAAACAGGATGTGATTCAACTCCATTTATTACTGGGAAACAAACGCTAGCTTGCCTTACAAGAAACACACTCTGCATTTGAGAAAAGAGCACTCTTCTACTCTACTGTGTTTCTTATAGGGCCAGAAGAGTGAGTTTGCTCAGAACAAAAGAACTGTGCTTCATACAAATACGGCCATATCTAGTTCAATTATGCTTAGGAAACTGAAAAGAACAGTAGATCCTCTTCAGTCCAATACAGTGTACATGCTGGGAACAGACGCCAGTGTTATTTTCACTGTGATGACAATGGGAACACAATAGTGACTCTTCTTACCAGAAAACAACTCTTGCTCGTAGTACAAGAAACTGCATGTGATTCAACTCCATTTAGGACTGGGAAACAAATGCTAACTCGCTTTACAAGAAACACACTCTGCTTTTGATAAAAGAGCACTCGTCTACTCTACTGTGTTTCCTATGGGGTCCGAACAGTGAGCTTGCTCAGAACAAAGAAGTGTGCTTCCTACACACAGGGGCAATATCTAGTTCAACTCTGCTTAGGAAACTGACAAGAACAGTAGCTCCGCTTCAGTCCAATACACTGTACTTGCTGGGAACAGATGCGAGTGCTATTTGCACTGTGTATGGAAATGGGAGCACAATAGTGACTTTCCTTACTAGAAAACAACTCTTGCACATAGGACCAAAAACTGCATGTGATTCAACTCCATTTAGGACTGGGAAACAAACGCTAGCTCGCCTTACAAGAAACACACTCTGCTTTTGAGAAAAGAGCACTCTTCTACTCTACTGTGTCTCCTTTAGGGCCAGAACAGTGAGTTTGCTCAGAACAAAAGAACTGTGCTTCCTACAAATACGGCCATATCTAGTTCAATTCTGCTTAGGAAACTGACAAGAACAGTAGCTCCTCTTCAGTCCAATACACTGTACTTGCTGGGAACAGACGCGAGTGCTATTTACACTGTATATGGCAATGGGAGCGCAATAGTGACTCTTCTTACCAGAAAACAACTCTTGCTCGTAGGACAAGAAACTGCATGTGATTCAACTCCATTTAGGACTGGGAAACAAATGCTAGCTCGCCTTACAAGAAACACACTCTGCTTTTGAGAAAAGAGCACTCTTCTACTCTACTGTGTTTCCTATGGGGTCCGAACAGTGAGCTTGCTCAGAACAAAAGAACTGTGCTTCCTACACACATGGGCCATAACTAGTTCAACTCTGCTTAGGAAAATGACAAGAACAGTAGCTCCTCTTCAGTCCAATAGACTGTACTGGCTGGGAACAGACGCGAGTGCTATTAGCATTGTGTATGGCAATGGGAGCACAAGAGTGACTTTCCTTACCAGAAAACAACTCTTGCTCGTAGGACCAAAAACTGCATGTGATTCAACTCCATTTAGGACTGGGAAACAAACACTAGCTCGCCTTACAAGAAACACACTGTGTTTTTGAGAAAAGAGCAGTCTTCTATTCTCCTGTGGTTCATATGGGGTCCGAACATTGAGCTTGCTCAGAACAGAAGAACTGTGCTTCCTACACACACGGGCCATATGTAGTTCAACTCTGCTTCGGAAACTGACAAGAACAGTAGCTCCTCTTCAGTCCAATACACTGTACTTGCTGGGAACATACACGACTGCTATTTGAACTGTGTATGGCAATGGGAGTGCAATAGTAACTTTCCTTACCAGAAAACAACTCTTGCTCGTAGGACCAAAAACTGTATGTGATTCAACTCCATTTAGGACTGGGAAACAAACACTAGCTCGCCTTACAAGAAACACACTCTGCTTTTGAGAAAAGAGCACTCTTCTACTCTAATGTGTTTTCTATGGGGTCCGAACATTGAGCTTGCTCAGAACAAAAGAACTGTGCTTCCTACACACAGGGGCCATATCTAGTTCAGCTCTGCTTATGAAACTGACAAGAACAATAGCTCCGCTTCAGTCCAATACACTGTACTTGCTGGGAACAGACGCCAGTGCTATTTGCCCTGTTTATGACAATGGGAGCGTAATAGTGACTCTTCTTACCAGAAAACAACTCTTGCTCGTAGGACCAGACACTGCATGGGATTCAACTCCATTTCTGACTGGAAAACAAACACTAGCTCGCATTACAAGAAACACACTCTCCTTTTGAGAAAAGAGCACTCTTCTACTCTACTGTGTTTCCTATAGGGCCAGAACAGTGAGTTTGTTCAGAACAAAAGAACTGTGCTTCCTACAAATATGTCCTTATCTAGTTCAATTCTGCTTAGGAAACTGACAAGAAACTGAAGATCCTCTTCAGTCCAATACACTGTACTTGCTGGGAACAGACGCGAGTGCTATTTGCACTGTGTATGGCATTGGGAGCACAATAGTGACCCTCCTTACCAGAAAACAACTCTTGATCGTAGGACCAAAAACAGCATGGGATTCAACTCCATTTCTGACTGGGAAACAAACACTAGCTCGCCTTACAAGAAACACACTCTGCTTTTGAGAAAAGAGAACTCTTCTACTCTACTGTGTTTCCTAGGCGGTCCGAACATTGAGCTTGCTCAGAACAAAAGAACAGTGCTTCCTACACACAGGGGCCATATCTAGTTCAACTCTGCTTAGGAAACTGCCAAGAACAGTAGCTCCGCTTCAGTCCAATACACTGTACTTGCTGGGAACAGACGTGAGTGCTATTTGCACTGTGTATGGCAATGGGAGCGCAAGAGTGACTTTCCTTACCAGAAAACAACTCTTGCTCATAGGACCAAAAACTGCATGTGATTCAACTCCATTTAGGACTGGGAAACAAACGCTAGCTCGCCTTACAAGAAACACACTCTGCTTTTGAGAAAAGAGCACTCTTCTACTCTACTGTTTTTCCTATAGGGCCAGAACAGTGAGTTTGCTCAGAACAAAAGAACTGTGCTTCCTACAAATAAGGCCATATCTAGTTCAATTATGCTTTGGAAACTGACAAGAACAGTAGATCCTCTTCAGTCCAATACACTGTACTTGCTGGGAACAGACGCGAGTGCTATTTGCACTGTGTCTGACAATGGGAGCGCAATAGTGACTTTCCTTACCAGAAAACAACTCTTGCTCGTAGGACCAAAAACAGGATGTGATTCAACTCCATTTATTACTGGGAAACAAACGCTAGCTTGCCTTACAAGAAACACACTCTGCTTTTGAGAAAAGAGCACTCTTCTACTCTACTGTGTTTCCTAGGGGGTCCGAACAGTGAGCTTGCTCAGAACAAAAGAACAGTGCTTCCTCCACACAGGGGCCATATCTAGTTCAACTCTGCTTAGGAAACTGCCAAGAACAGTAGCTCCGCTTCAGTCCAATACACTGTACTTGCTGGGAACAGACGCGAGTGCTATTTGCACTGTGTATCGCAATGGGAATGCAAGAGTGACTTTCTTTACTAGAAAACAACTCTTGATCATAGGACCAAAAACTGCATGTGATTCAACTCCATTTAGGACTGGGAAACAAACGCCAGCTCGCCTTACAAGAAACACACTCTGCTTTTGAGAAAAGAGCACTCTTCTACTCTACTGTGTCTCCTATAGGGCCAGAACAGTGAGTTTGCTCAGAACAAAAGAACTGTGCTTCCTACAAATACGGCCATATCTAGTTCAATTCTGCTTAGGAAACTGACAAGAACAGTAGCTCCTCTTCAGTCCAATACACTGTACTTGCTGGGAACAGACGCGAGTACTATTTACACTGTATATGGCAATGGGAGCGCAATAGTGACTCTTCTTACCAGAAAACAACTCTTGCTCGTAGGACAAGAAACTGCATGTGATTCAACTCCATTTAGGACTGGGAAACAAATGCTAGCTCGACTTACAAGAAACACACTCTGCTTTTGAGAAAAGAGCACTCTTCTACTCTACTGTGTTTCCTATGGGGTCCGAACAGTGAGCTTGCTCAGAACAAAAGAACTGTGCTTCCTACACACATGGGCCATATCTAGTTCAACTCTGCTTAAGAAAATGACAAGAACAGTAGCTCCTCTTCAGTCCAATACACTGTACTTGCTGGGAACAGACGCGAGTGCTATTTGCACTGTGTATGGCAATGGGAGCGCAAGAGTGACTTTCCTTACCAGAAAACAACTCTTGCTCGTAGGACCAAAAACTGCATGTGATTCAACTCCATTTAGGACTGGGAAACAAACACTAGCTCGCCTTACAAGAAACACACTGTGTTTTTGAGAAAAGAGCAGTCTTCTATTCTCCTGTGGTTCATATGGGGTCCGAACATTGAGCTTGCTCAGAACAGAAGAACTGTGCTTCCTACACACACGGGCCATATGTAGTTCAACTCTGCTTAGGAAACTGACAAGAACAGTAGCTCCTCTTCAGTCCAATACACTGTACTTGCTGGGAACATACACGACTGCTATTTGAACTGTGTATGGCAATGGGAGTGCAATAGTAACTTTCCTTACCAGAAAACAACTCTTGCTCATAGGACCAAAAACTGTATGTGATTCAACTCCATTTAGGACTGGGAAACAAACACTAGCTCGCCTTACAAGAAACACACTCTGCTTTTGAGAAAAGAGCACTCTTCTACTCTAATGTGTTTTCTATGGGGTCGGAACATTGAGCTTGCTCAGAACAAAAGAACTGTGCTTCCTACACACAGGGGCCATATCTAGTTCAGCTCTGCTTAGGAAACTGACAAGAACAAACTCCGCTTCAGTCCAATACACTGTACTTGCTGGGAACAGACGCCAGTGCTATTTGCCCTGTTTATGACAATGGGAACATAATAGTGACTCTTCTTACCAGAAAACAACTCTTGCTCGTAGGACCAGAAACTGCATGGGATTCAACTCCATTTCTGACTGGAAAACAAACACTAGCTCGCATTACAAGAAACACACTCTCCTTTTGAGAAAAGAGCACTCTTCTACTCTACTGTGTTTCCTATAGGGCCAGAACAGTGAGTTTGTTCAGAACAAAAGAACTGTGCTTCCTACAAATACGTCCTTATCTAGTTCAATTCTGCTTAGGAAACTGACAAGAAACTGAAGATCCTCTTCAGTCCAATACACTGTACTTGCTGGGAACAGACGCGAGTGCTATTTGTACTGTGTATGGCATTGGGAGCACAATAGTGACCATCCTTACCAGAAAACAACTCTTGATCGTAGGACCAAAAACAGCATGGGATTCAACTCCATTTCTGACTGGGAAACAAACACTAGCTCGCCTTACAAGAAACACACTCTGCTTTTGAGAAAAGAGAACTCTTCTATTCTACTGTGTTTCCTAGGGGGTCCGAACATTGAGCTTGCTCAGAACAAAAGAACAGTGCTTCCTACACACAGGGGCCATATCTAGTTCAACTCTGCTTAGGAAACTGCCAAGAACAGTAGCTCCGCGTCAGTCCAATACACTGTACTTGCTGGGAACAGACGTGAGTGCTATTTGCACTGTGTATGGCAATGGGAGCGCAAGAGTGACTTTCCTTACCAGAAAACAACTCTTGCTCATAGGACCAAAAACTGCATGTGATTCAACTCCATTTAGGACTGGGAAACAAACGCTAGCTCGCCTTACAAGAAACACACTCTGCTTTTGAGAAAAGAGCACTCTTCTACTCTACTGTTTTTCCTATAGGGCCAGAACTGTGAGTTTGCTCAGAAAAAAAGAACTGTGCTTCCTACAAATAAGGACATATCTAGTTCAATTATGCTTAGGAAACTGACAAGAACAGTAGATCCTCTTCAGTCCAATACACTGTACTTGCTGGGAAGAGACACGAGTGCTATTTGCACTGTGTCTGACAATGGGAGCGCAATAGTGACTTTCCTTACCAGAAAACAACTCTTGCTCGTAGGACCAAAAACAGGATGTGATTCAACTCCACTTATTACTGGGAAACAAACGCTAGCTTGCCTTACAAGAAACACACTCTGCTTTTGAGAAAAGAGCACTCTTCTACTCTACTGTGTTTCCTAGGGGGTCCGAACAGTGAGCTTGCTCAGAACAAAAGAACAGTGCTTCCTCCACACAGGGGCCATATCTAGTTCAACTCTGCTTAGCAAACGGACAAGAACAGTAGCTCCGCTTCAGTCCAATACACTGTACTTGCTGGGAACAGACGCGAGTGCTATTTGCACTGTGTATGGCAATGGGAGCGCAAGAGTGACTTTCCTTACCAGAAAACAACTCTCGCTCGTAGGACCAAAAACTGCATGTGATTCAACTCCATTTAGGACTGGGAAACAAACACTAGCTCGCCTTACAAGAAACACACTGTGTTTTTGAGAAAAGAGCAGTCTTCTATTCTCCTGTGGTTCATATGGGGTCCGAACATTGAGCTTGCTCAGAACAGAAGAACTGTGCTTCCTACACACACGGGCCATATGTAGTTCAACTCTGCTTAGGAAACTGCCAAGAACAGTAGCTCCTCTTCAGTCCAATACACTGTACTTGCTGGGAACATACACGACTGCTATTTGAACTGTGTATGGCAATGGGAGTGCAATAGTAACTTTCCTTACCAGAAAACAACTCTTGCTCGTAGGACCAAAAACTGTATGTGATTCAACTCCATTTAGGACTGGGAAACAAACACTAGCTCGCCTTACAAGAAACACACTCTGCTTTTGAGAAAAGAGCACTCTTCTACTCTAATGTGTTTTCTATGGGGTCCGAACATTGAGCTTGCTCAGAACAAAAGAACTGTGCTTCCTACACACAGGGGCCATATCTAGTTCAGCTCTGCTTAGGAAACTGACAAGAACAATAGCTCCGCTTCAGTCCAATACACTGTACTTGCTGGGAACAGACGCCAGTGTTATTTGCCCTGTTTTTGACAATGGGAGCGTAATAGTGACTCTTCTTACCAGAAAACAACTCTTGCTCGTAGGACCAGAAACTGCATGGGATTCAACTCCATTTCTGACTGGAAAACAAACACCAGCTCGCATTACAAGAAACACACTCTCCTTTTGAGAAAAGAGCACTCTTCTACTCTACTGTGTTTCCTATAGGGCCAGAACAGTGAGTTTGTTCAGAACAAAAGAACTGTGCTTCCTACAAATACGTCCTTATCTAGTTCAATTCTGCTTAGGAAACTGACAAGAAACTGAAGATCCTATTCAATCCAATACACTGTACTTGCTGGGAACAGACGCGAGTGGTATTTGCACTGTGTATGGCATTGGGAGCACAATAGTGACCCTCCTTACCAGAAAACAACTCTTGATCGTAGGACCAAAAACTGCATGGGATTCAACTCCATTTCTGACTGGGAAACAAACACTAGCTCGCCTTACAAGAAACACACTCTGCTTTTGAGAAAAGAGAACTCTTCTACTCTACTGTGTTTCCTAGGGGGTCCAAACATTGAGCTTGCTCAGAACAAAAGAACAGTGCTTCCTACACACAGGGGCCATATCTAGTTCAACTCTGCTTAGGAAACTGCCAAGAACAGTAGCTCCGCTTCAGTCCAATACACTGTACATGCTGGGAACAGACGCGAGTGCTATTTGCACTGTGTATGGCAATGGGAGCGCAAGAGTGACTTTCCTTACCAGAAAACAACTCTTGCTCATAGGACCAAAAACTGCATGTGATTCAACTCCATTTAGGACTGGGAAACAAACGCTAGCTCGCCTTACAAGAAACACACTCTGCTTTTGAGAAAAGAGCACTCTTCTACTCTACTGTTTTTCCTATAGGGCCAGAACAGTGAGTTTGCTCAGAACAAAAGAACTGTGCTTCCTACAAATAAGGCCATATCTAGTTCAATTATGCTTAGGAAACTGACAAGAACAGTAGATCCTCTTCAGTCCAATACACTGTACTTGCTGGGAAGAGACGCGAGTGCTATTTGCACTGTGTCTGACAATGGGAGCGCAATAGTGACTTTCCTTACCAGAAAACAACTCTTGCTCGTAGGACCAAAAACAGGATGTGATTCAACTCCATTTATTACTGGGAAACAAACGCTAGCTTGCCTTACAAGAAACACACTCTGCTTTTGAGAAAAGAGCACTCTTCTACTCTACTGTGTTTCCTATGGGGTCCGAACAGTGAGCTTGCTCAGAACAAAACAACAGTGCTTCCTCCACACAGGGGCCATATCTAGTTCAACTCTGCTTAGCAAACTGACAAGAACAGTAGCTCCGCTTCAGTCCAATACTCTGTACTTGCTGGGAACAGACGCGAGTGCTATTTGCACTGTGTATCACAATAGAAACGCAAGAGTGACTTTCTTTGCTAGAAAACAACTCTTGATCATAGGACCAAAAACTGCATGTGATTCAACTCCATTTAGGACTGGGAAACAAACGCTAGCTCGCCTTACAAGAAACACACTCTGCTTTTGAGAAAAGAGCGCTCTTCTACTCTACTGTGTCTCCTATAGGGCCAGAACAGTGAGTTTGCTCAGAACAAAAGAACTGTGCTTCCTACAAATACGGCCATATCTAGTTCAATTCTGCTTAGGAAACTGACAAGAACAGTAGCTCCTCTTCAGTCCAATACACTGTACTTGCTGGGAACAGACGCGAGTGCTATTTGCATTGTGTATGGCAATGGGAGCGCAAGAGTGACTTTCCTTACCAGAAAACAACTCTTGCTCGTATGACCAAAAACTGCATGTGATTCAACTCCATTTAGGACTGGGAAACAAACACTAGCTCGCCTTACAAGAAACACACTGTGTTTTTGAGAAAAGAGCAGTCTTCTATTCTCCTGTGGTTCATATGGGGTCCGAACATTGAGCTTGCTCAGAACAGAAGAACTGTGCTTCCTACACACACGGGCCATATGTAGTTCAACTCTGCTTCGGAAACTGACAAGAACAGTAGCTCCTCTTCAGTCCAATACACTGTACTTGCTGGGAACATACACGACTGCTATTTGAACTGTGTATGGCAATGGGAGTGCAATAGTAACTTTCCTTACCAGAAAACAACTCTTGCTCGTAGGACCAAAAACTGTATGTGATTCAACTCCATTTAGGACTGGGAAACAAACACTAGCTCGCCTTACAAGAAACACACTCTGCTTTTGAGAAAAGAGCACTCTTCTACTCTAATGTGTTTTCTATGGGGTCCGAACATTGAGCTTGCTCAGAACAAAAGAACTGTGCTTCCTACACACAGGGGCCATATCTAGTTCAGCTCTGCTTAGGAAACTGACAAGAACAATAGCTCCGCTTCAGTCCAATACACTGTACTTGCTGGGAACAGACGCCAGTGCTATTTGCCCTGTTTATGACAATGGGAGCGTAATAGTGACTCTTCTTACCAGAAAACAACTCTTGCTCGTAGGACCAGACACTGCATGGGATTCAACTCCATTTCTGACTGGAAAACAAACACTAGCTCGCATTGCAAGAAACACACTCTCCTTTTGAGAAAAGAGCACTCTTCTACTCTACTGTGTTTCCTATAGGGCCAGAACAGTGAGTTTGTTCAGAACAAAAGAACTGTGCTTCCTACAAATACGTCCTTATCTAGTTCAATTCTGCTTAGGAAACTGACAAGAAACTGAAGATCCTCTTCAGTCCAATACACTGTACTTGCTGGGAACAGACGCCAGTGCTATTTGCCCTGTTTATGACAATGGGAGTGTAATAGTGACTCTTCTTACCAGAAAACAACTCTTGCTCGTAGGACCAGACACTGCATGGGATTCAACTCCATTTAGGACTGGGAAACAAACACTAGCTCGCATTACAAGAAACACACTCTCCTTTTGAGAAAAGAGCACTCTTCTACTCTACTTTGTTTCCTATAGGGCCAGAACAGTGAGTTTGCTCAGAACAAAAGAACTGTGCTTCCTACAAATACGGCCATATCTAGTTCAATTATGCTTAGGAAACTGACAAGAACAGTAGATCCTCTTCAGTCCAATACACTGTACTTGCTGGGAAGAGACGCGAGTGCTATTTGCACTGTGTCTGACAATGGGAGCGCAATAGTGACTTTCCTTACCAGAAAACAACTCTTGCTCGTAGTACAAGAAACTGCATGTGATTCAACTCCATTTAGGACTGGGAAACAAATGCTAAATCGCTTTACAAGAAACACACTCTGCTTTTGAGAAAAGAGCACTCTTCTACTCTACTGTGTTTCCAATGGGGTCCGAACAGTGAGATTGCTCAGAACAAAGAAGTGTGCTTCCTACACACAGGGGCAATATCTAGTTCAACTCTGCTTAGGAAACTGACAAGAACAGTAGCTCTGCTTCAGTCCAATACACTGTACTTGCTGGGAACAGATGCGAGTGCTATTTGCACTGTGTATGGAAATGGGAGCACAATAGTGACTTTCCTTACCAGAAAACAACTCTTGCACATAGGACCGAAAACTGCATGTGATTCAACTCCATTTAGGACTGGGAAACAAACGCTAGCTCGCCTTACAAGAAACACACTCTGCTTTTGAGAAAAGAGCACTCTTCTACTCTACTGTGTCTTCTATAGGGCCAGAACAGTGAGTTTGCTCAGAAGAAAAGAACTGTGCTTCCTACAAATAAGGCCATAACTAGTTCAATTCTGCTTTGGAAACTGACAAGAACAGTAGCTCCTCTTCAGTCCAATACACTGTACTTGCTGGGAACAGACGCGAGTACTATTTACACTGTATATGGCAATGGGAGCGCAATAGTGACTCTTCTTACCAGAAAACAACTCTTGCTCGTAGGACAAGAAACTGCATGTGATTCAACTCCATTTAGGACTGGGAAACAAATGCTAGCTCGCCTTACAAGAAACACTCTCTGCTTTTGAGAAAAGAGCACTCTTCTACTCTACTGTGTTTCCTATGGGGTCCGAACAGTGAGCTTGCTCAGAACAAAAGAACTGTGCTTCCTACACACATGGGCCATATCTAGTTCAACTCTGCTTAGGAAAATGACAAGAACAGTAGCTCCTCTTCAGTCCAATACACTGTACTTGCCTGGAACAGACGCGAGTGCTATTTGCACTGTGTATGGCAATGGGAGCGCAAGAGTGACTTTCCTTACCAGAAAACAACTCTTGCTCGTAGGACCAAAAACGGCATGTGATTCAACTCCATTTAGGACTGGGAAACAAACACTAGCTCGCCTTACAAGAAACACACTCTGCTTTTGAGAAAAGAGCACTCTTCTACTCTACTGTTTTTCCTACAGGGACAGAACAGTGAGTTTGCTCAGAACAAAAGAACTGTGCTTCCTACAAATAAGGCCATATCTAGTTCAATTATGCTTAGGAAACTGACAAGAACAGTAGATCCTCTTCAGTCCAATACACTGTACTTGCTGGGAAGAGACGCGAGTGCTATTTGCACTGTGTCTGACAATGGGAGCGCAATAGTGACTTTCCTTACCAGAAAACAACTCTTGCTCGTAGGACCAAAAACAGGATGTGATTCAACTCCATTTATTACTGGGAAACAAACGCTAGCTTGCCTTACAAGAAACACACTCTGCATTTGAGAAAAGAGCACTCTTCTACTCTACTGTGTTTCTTATAGGGCCAGAAGAGTGAGTTTGCTCAGAACAAAAGAACTGTGCTTCATACAAATACGGCCATATCTAGTTCAATTATGCTTAGGAAACTGAAAAGAACAGTAGATCCTCTTCAGTCCAATACAGTGTACATGCTGGGAACAGACGCCAGTGTTATTTTCACTGTGATGACAATGGGAGCACAATAGTGACTCTTCTTACCAGAAAACAACTCTTGCTCGTAGTACAAGAAACTGCATGTGATTCAACTCCATTTAGGACTGGGAAACAAATGCTAACTCACTTTACAAGAAACACACTCTGCTTTTGAGAAAAGAGCACTCTTCTACTCTACTGTGTTTCCTATGGGGTCCGAACAGTGAGCTTGCTCAGAACAAAGAAGTGTGCTTCCTACACACAGGGGCAATATCTAGTTCAACTCTACTTAGGAAACTGACAAGAACAGTAGCTCCGCTTCAGTCCAATACACTGTACTTGCTGGGAACAGATGCGAGTGCTATTTGCACTGTGTATGGAAATGGGAGCACAATAGTGACTTTCCTTACCAGAAAACAACTCTTGCACATAGGACCAAAAACTACATGTGATTCAACTCCATTTAGGACTGGGAAACAAACGCTAGCTCGCCTTACAAGAAACACACTCTGCTTTTGAGAAAAGAGCACTCTTCTACTCTACTGTGTCTCCTATAGGGCCAGAACAGTGAGTTTGCTCAGAACAAAAGAACTGTGCTTCCTACAAATACGGCCATATCTAGTTCAATTCTGCTTAGGAAACTGACAAGAACAGTAGCTCCTCTTCAGTCCAATACACTGTACTTGCTGGGAACAGACGCGAGTGCTATTTACACTGTATATGGCAATGGGAGTGCAATAGTGACTCTTCTTACCAGAAAACAACTCTTGCTCGTAGGACAAGAAACTGCATGTGATTCAACTCCATTTAGGACTGGGAAACAAATGCTAGCTCGCCTTACAAGAAACACACTCTGCTTTTGAGAAAAGAGCACTCTTCTACTCTACTGTGTTTCCTATGGGGTCCGAACAGTGAGCTTGCTCAGAACAAAAGAACTGTGCTTCCTACACACATGGGCCATATCTAGTTCAACTCTGCTTAGGAAAATGACAAGAACAGTAGCTCCTCTTCAGTCCAATACACTGTACTTGCTGGGAACAGACGCGAGTGCTATTTGCACTGTGTATGGCAATGGGAGCGCAAGAGTGACTTTCCTTACCAGAAAACAACTCTTGCTCATAGGACCAAAAACTGCATGTGATTCAACTTCATTTAGGACTGGGAAACAAACACTAGCTCGCCTTACAAGAAACACACTGTGTTTTTGAGAAAAGAGCAGTCTTCTATTCTCCTGTGGTTCATATGGGGTCCGAACATTGAGCTTGCTCAGAACAGAAGAACTGTGCTTCCTACACACACGGGCCATATGTAGTTCAACTCTGCTTAGGAAACTGACAAGAACAGTAGCTCCTCTTCAGTCCAATACACTGTACTTGCTGGGAACATACACGACTGCTATTTGAACTGTGTATGGCAATGGGAGTGCAATAGTATCTTTCCTTACCAGAAAACAACTCTTGCTCGTAGGACCAAAAACTGTATGTGATTCAACTCCATTTAGGACTGGGAAACAAACACTAGCTCGCCTTACAAGAAACACACTCTGCTTTTGAGAAAAGAGCACTCTTCTACTCTAATGTGTTTTCTATGGGGTCCGAACATTGAGCTTGCTCAGAACAAAAGAACTGTGCTTCCTACACACAGGGGCCATATCTAGTTCAGCTCTGCTTAAGAAACTGACAAGAACAATAGCTCCGCTTCAGTCCAATACACTGTACTTGCTGGGAACAGACGCCAGTGCTATTTGCCCTGTTTATGACAATGGGAGCGTAATAGTGACTCTTCTTACCAGAAAACAACTCTTGCTCGTAGGACCAGACACTGCATGGGATTCAACTCCATTTCTGACTGGAAAACAAACACTAGCTCGCATTACAAGAAACACACTCTCCTTTGAGAAAAGAGCACTCTTCTACTCTACTGTGTTTCCTATAGGGCCAGAACAGTGAGTTTGTTCAGAACAAAAGAACTGTGCTTCCTACAAATTCGGCCTTATCTAGTTCAATTCTGCTTAGGAAACTGACAAGAAACTGAAGATCCTCTTCAGTCCAATACACTGTACTTGCTGGGAACAGACGTGAGTGCTATTTGCACTGTGTATGGCATTGGGAGCACAATAGTGACCCTCCTTACCAGAAAACAACTCTTGATCGTAGGACCAAAAACTGCATGCGATTCAACTCCATTTCTGACTGGGAAACAAACACTAGCTCGCCTTACAAGAAACACACTCTGCTTTTGAGAAAAGAGAACTCTTCTATTCTACTGTGTTTCCTAGGGGGTCCGAACATTGAGCTTGCTCAGAACAAAAGAACAGTGCTTCCTACACACAGGGGCCATATCTAGTTCAACTCTGCTTAGGAAACTGCCAAGAACAGTAGCTCCGCTTCAGTCCAATACACTGTACTTGCTGGGAACAGACGTGAGTGCTATTTGCACTGTGTATGGCAATGGGAGCGCAAGAGTGACTTTCCTTACCAGAAAACAACTCTTGCTCATAGGACCAAAAACTGCATGTGATTCAACTCCATTTAGGACTGGGAAACAAACGCTAGCTCGCCTTACAAGAAACACACTCTGCTTTTGAGAAAAGAGCACTCTTCTACTCTACTGTTTTTCCTATAGGGCCAGAACAGTGAGTTTGCTCAGAACAAAAGAACTGTGCTTCCTAAAAATAAGGCCATATCTAGTTCAATTATGCTTAGGAAACTGACAAGAACAGTAGATCCTCTTCAGTCCAATACACTGTACTTGCTGGAAGAGACGCGAGTGCTATTTGCACTGTGTCTGACAATGGGAGCGCAATAGTGACTTTCCTTACCAGAAAACAACTCTTGCTCGTAGGACCAAAAACAGGATGTGATTCAACTCCATTTATTACTGGGAAACAAACGCTAGCTTGCCTTACAAGAAACACACTCTGCATTTGAGAAAAGAGCACTCTTCTACTCTACTGTGTTTCTTATAGGGCCAGAAGAGTGAGTTTGCTCAGAACAAAAGAACTGTGCTTCATACAAATACGGCCATATCTAGTTCAATTATGCTTAGGAAACTGAAAAGAACAGTAGATCCTCTTCAGTCCAATACAGTGTACATGCTGGGAACAGACGCCAGTGTTATTTTCACTGTGATGACAATGGGAGCACAATAGTGACTCTTCTTACCAGAAAACAACTCTTGCTCGTAGTACAAGAAACTGCATGTGATTCAACTCCATTTAGGACTGGGAAACAAATGCTAACTCACTTTACAAGAAACACACTCTGCTTTTGAGAAAAGAGCACTCTTCTACTCTACTGTGTTTCCTATGGGGTCCGAACAGTGAGCTTGCTCAGAACAAAGAAGTGTGCTTCCTACACACAGGGGCAATATCTAGTTCAACTCTACTTAGGAAACTGACAAGAACAGTAGCTCCGCTTCAGTCCAATACACTGTACTTGCTGGGAACAGATGCGAGTGCTATTTGCACTGTGTATGGAAATGGGAGCACAATAGTGACTTTCCTTACCAGAAAACAACTCTTGCACATAGGACCAAAAACTACATGTGATTCAACTCCATTTAGGACTGGGAAACAAACGCTAGCTCGCCTTACAAGAAACACACTCTGCTTTTGAGAAAAGAGCACTCTTCTACTCTACTGTGTCTCCTATAGGGCCAGAACAGTGAGTTTGCTCAGAACAAAAGAACTGTGCTTCCTACAAATACGGCCATATCTAGTTCAATTCTGCTTAGGAAACTGACAAGAACAGTAGCTCCTCTTCAGTCCAATACACTGTACTTGCTGGGAACAGACGCGAGTGCTATTTACACTGTATATGGCAATGGGAGTGCAATAGTGACTCTTCTTACCAGAAAACAACTCTTGCTCGTAGGACAAGAAACTGCATGTGATTCAACTCCATTTAGGACTGGGAAACAAATGCTAGCTCGCCTTACAAGAAACACACTCTGCTTTTGAGAAAAGAGCACTCTTCTACTCTACTGTGTTTCCTATGGGGTCCGAACAGTGAGCTTGCTCAGAACAAAAGAACTGTGCTTCCTACACACATGGGCCATATCTAGTTCAACTCTGCTTAGGAAAATGACAAGAACAGTAGCTCCTCTTCAGTCCAATACACTGTACTTGCTGGGAACAGACGCGAGTGCTATTTGCACTGTGTATGGCAATGGGAGCGCAAGAGTGACTTTCCTTACCAGAAAACAACTCTTGCTCATAGGACCAAAAACTGCATGTGATTCAACTTCATTTAGGACTGGGAAACAAACACTAGCTCGCCTTACAAGAAACACACTGTGTTTTTGAGAAAAGAGCAGTCTTCTATTCTCCTGTGGTTCATATGGGGTCCGAACATTGAGCTTGCTCAGAACAGAAGAACTGTGCTTCCTACACACACGGGCCATATGTAGTTCAACTCTGCTTAGGAAACTGACAAGAACAGTAGCTCCTCTTCAGTCCAATACACTGTACTTGCTGGGAACATACACGACTGCTATTTGAACTGTGTATGGCAATGGGAGTGCAATAGTATCTTTCCTTACCAGAAAACAACTCTTGCTCGTAGGACCAAAAACTGTATGTGATTCAACTCCATTTAGGACTGGGAAACAAACACTAGCTCGCCTTACAAGAAACACACTCTGCTTTTGAGAAAAGAGCACTCTTCTACTCTAATGTGTTTTCTATGGGGTCCGAACATTGAGCTTGCTCAGAACAAAAGAACTGTGCTTCCTACACACAGGGGCCATATCTAGTTCAGCTCTGCTTAAGAAACTGACAAGAACAATAGCTCCGCTTCAGTCCAATACACTGTACTTGCTGGGAACAGACGCCAGTGCTATTTGCCCTGTTTATGACAATGGGAGCGTAATAGTGACTCTTCTTACCAGAAAACAACTCTTGCTCGTAGGACCAGACACTGCATGGGATTCAACTCCATTTCTGACTGGAAAACAAACACTAGCTCGCATTACAAGAAACACACTCTCCTTTTGAGAAAAGAGCACTCTTCTACTCTACTGTGTTTCCTATAGGGCCAGAACAGTGAGTTTGTTCAGAACAAAAGAACTGTGCTTCCTACAAATTCGGCCTTATCTAGTTCAATTCTGCTTAGGAAACTGACAAGAAACTGAAGATCCTCTTCAGTCCAATACACTGTACTTGCTGGGAACAGACGTGAGTGCTATTTGCACTGTGTATGGCATTGGGAGCACAATAGTGACCCTCCTTACCAGAAAACAACTCTTGATCGTAGGACCAAAAACTGCATGCGATTCAACTCCATTTCTGACTGGGAAACAAACACTAGCTCGCCTTACAAGAAACACACTCTGCTTTTGAGAAAAGAGAACTCTTCTATTCTACTGTGTTTCCTAGGGGGTCCGAACATTGAGCTTGCTCAGAACAAAAGAACAGTGCTTCCTACACACAGGGGCCATATCTAGTTCAACTCTGCTTAGGAAACTGCCAAGAACAGTAGCTCCGCTTCAGTCCAATACACTGTACTTGCTGGGAACAGACGTGAGTGCTATTTGCACTGTGTATGGCAATGGGAGCGCAAGAGTGACTTTCCTTACCAGAAAACAACTCTTGCTCATAGGACCAAAAACTGCATGTGATTCAACTCCATTTAGGACTGGGAAACAAACGCTAGCTCGCCTTACAAGAAACACACTCTGCTTTTGAGAAAAGAGCACTCTTCTACTCTACTGTTTTTCCTATAGGGCCAGAACAGTGAGTTTGCTCAGAACAAAAGAACTGTGCTTCCTAAAAATAAGGCCATATCTAGTTCAATTATGCTTAGGAAACTGACAAGAACAGTAGATCCTCTTCAGTCCAATACACTGTACTTGCTGGGAAGAGACGCGAGTGCTATTTGCACTGTGTCTGACAATGGGAGCGCAATAGTGACTTTCCTTACCAGAAAACAACTCTTGCTCGTAGGACCAAAAACAGGATGTGATTCAACTCCATTTATTACTGGGAAACAAACGCTAGCTTGCCTTACAAGAAACACACTCTGCATTTGAGAAAAGAGCACTCTTCTACTCTACTGTGTTTCTTATAGGGCCAGAAGAGTGAGTTTGCTCAGAACAAAAGAACTGTGCTTCATACAAATACGGCCATATCTAGTTCAATTATGCTTAGGAAACTGAAAAGAACAGTAGATCCTCTTCAGTCCAATACAGTGTACATGCTGGGAACAGACGCCAGTGTTATTTTCACTGTGATGACAATGGGAGCACAATAGTGACTCTTCTTACCAGAAAACAACTCTTGCTCGTAGTACAAGAAACTGCATGTGATTCAACTCCATTTAGGACTGGGAAACAAATGCTAACTCGCTTTACAAGAAACACACTCTGCTTTTGAGAAAAGAGCACTCGTCTACTCTACTGTGTTTCCTATGGGGTCCGAACAGTGAGCTTGCTCAGAACAAAGAAGTGTGCTTCCTACACACAGGGGCAATATCTAGTTCAACTCTGCTTAGGAAACTGACAAGAACAGTAGCTCCGCTTCAGTCCAATACACTGTACTTGCTGGGAACAGATGCGAGTGCTATTTGCACTGTGTATGGAAATGGGAGCACAATAGTGACTTTCCTTACTAGAAAACAACTCTTGCACATAGGACCAAAAACTGCATGTGATTCAACTCCATTTAGGACTGGGAAACAAACGCTAGCTCGCCTTACAAGAAACACACTCTGCTTTTGAGAAAAGAGCACTCTTCTACTCTACTGTGTCTCCTTTAGGGCCAGAACAGTGAGTTTGCTCAGAACAAAAGAACTGTGCTTCCTACAAATACGGCCATATCTAGTTCAATTCTGCTTAGGAAACTGACAAGAACAGTAGCTCCTCTTCAGTCCAATACACTGTACTTGCTGGGAACAGACGCGAGTGCTATTTACACTGTATATGGCAATGGGAGCGCAATAGTGACTCTTCTTACCAGAAAACAACTCTTGCTCGTAGGACAAGAAACTGCATGTGATTCAACTCCATTTAGGACTGGGAAACAAATGCTAGCTCGCCTTACAAGAAACACACTCTGCTTTTGAGAAAAGAGCACTCTTCTACTCTACTGTGTTTCCTATGGGGTCCGAACAGTGAGCTTGCTCAGAACAAAAGAACTGTGCTTCCTACACACATGGGCCATAACTAGTTCAACTCTGCTTAGGAAAATGACAAGAACAGTAGCTCCTCTTCAGTCCAATAGACTGTACTGGCTGGGAACAGACGCGAGTGCTATTAGCATTGTGTATGGCAATGGGAGCACAAGAGTGACTTTCCTTACCAGAAAACAACTCTTGCTCGTAGGACCAAAAACTGCATGTGATTCAACTCCATTTAGGACTGGGAAACAAACACTAGCTCGCCTTACAAGAAACACACTGTGTTTTTGAGAAAAGAGCAGTCTTCTATTCTCCTGTGGTTCATATGGGGTCCGAACATTGAGCTTGCTCAGAACAGAAGAACTGTGCTTCCTACACACACGGGCCATATGTAGTTCAACTCTGCTTCGGAAACTGACAAGAACAGTAGCTCCTCTTCAGTCCAATACACTGTACTTGCTGGGAACATACACGACTGCTATTTGAACTGTGTATGGCAATGGGAGTGCAATAGTAACCTTCCTTACCAGAAAACAACTCTTGCTCGTAGGACCAAAAACTGTATGTGATTCAACTCCATTTAGGACTGGGAAACAAACACTAGCTCGCCTTACAAGAAACACACTCTGCTTTTGAGAAAAGAGCACTCTTCTACTCTAATGTGTTTTCTATGGGGTCCGAACATTGAGCTTGCTCAGAACAAAAGAACTGTGCTTCCTACACACAGGGGCCATATCTAGTTCAGCTCTGCTTATGAAACTGACAAGAACAATAGCTCCGCTTCAGTCCAATACACTGTACTTGCTGGGAACAGACGCCAGTGCTATTTGCCCTGTTTATGACAATGGGAGCGTAATAGTGACTCTTCTTACCAGAAAACAACTCTTGCTCGTAGGACCAGACACTGCATGGGATTCAACTCCATTTCTGACTGGAAAACAAACACTAGCTCGCATTACAAGAAACACACTCTCCTTTTGAGAAAAGAGCACTCTTCTACTCTACTGTGTTTCCTATAGGGCCAGAACAGTGAGTTTGTTCAGAACAAAAGAACTGTGCTTCCTACAAATATGTCCTTATCTAGTTCAATTCTGCTTAGGAAACTGACAAGAAACTGAAGATCCTCTTCAGTCCAATACACTGTACTTGCTGGGAACAGACGCGAGTGCTATTTGCACTGTGTATGGCATTGGGAGCACAATAGTGACCCTCCTTACCAGAAAACAACTCTTGATCGTAGGACCAAAAACAGCATGGGATTCAACTCCATTTCTGACTGGGAAACAAACACTAGCTCGCCTTACAAGAAACACACTCTGCTTTTGAGAAAAGAGAACTCTTCTACTCTACTGTGTTTCCTAGGCGGTCCGAACATTGAGCTTGCTCAGAACAAAAGAACAGTGCTTCCTACACACAGGGGCCATATCTAGTTCAACTCTGCTTAGGAAACTGCCAAGAACAGTAGCTCCGCTTCAGTCCAATACACTGTACTTGCTGGGAACAGACGTGAGTGCTATTTGCACTGTGTATGGCAATGGGAGCGCAAGAGTGACTTTCCTTACCAGAAAACAACTCTTGCTCATAGGACCAAAAACTGCATGTGATTCAACTCCATTTAGGACTGGGAAACAAACGCTAGCTCGCCTTACAAGAAACACACTCTGCTTTTGAGAAAAGAGCACTCTTCTACTCTACTGTTTTTCCTATAGGGCCAGAACAGTGAGTTTGCTCAGAACAAAAGAACTGTGCTTCCTACAAATAAGGCCATATCTAGTTCAATTATGCTTTGGAAACTGACAAGAACAGTAGATCCTCTTCAGTCCAATACACTGTACTTGCTGGGAACAGACGCGAGTGCTATTTGCACTGTGTCTGACAATGGGAGCGCAATAGTGACTTTCCTTACCAGAAAACAACTCTTGCTCGTAGGACCAAAAACAGGATGTGATTCAACTCCATTTATTACTGGGAAACAAACGCTAGCTTGCCTTACAAGAAACACACTCTGCTTTTGAGAAAAGAGCACTCTTCTACTCTACTGTGTTTCCTAGGGGGTCCGAACAGTGAGCTTGCTCAGAACAAAAGAACAGTGCTTCCTCCACACAGGGGCCATATCTAGTTCAACTCTGCTTAGGAAACTGCCAAGAACAGTAGCTCCGCTTCAGTCCAATACACTGTACTTGCTGGGAACAGACGCGAGTGCTATTTGCACTGTGTATCGCAATGGGAATGCAAGAGTGACTTTCTTTACTAGAAAACAACTCTTGATCATAGGACCAAAAACTGCATGTGATTCAACTCCATTTAGGACTGGGAAACAAACGCCAGCTCGCCTTACAAGAAACACACTCTGCTTTTGAGAAAAGAGCACTCTTCTACTCTACTGTGTCTCCTATAGGGCCAGAACAGTGAGTTTGCTCAGAACAAAAGAACTGTGCTTCCTACAAATACGGCCATATCTAGTTCAATTCTGCTTAGGAAACTGACAAGAACAGTAGCTCCTCTTCAGTCCAATACACTGTACTTGCTGGGAACAGACGCGAGTACTATTTACACTGTATATGGCAATGGGAGCGCAATAGTGACTCTTCTTACCAGAAAACAACTCTTGCTCGTAGGACAAGAAACTGCATGTGATTCAACTCCATTTAGGACTGGGAAACAAATGCTAGCTCGACTTACAAGAAACACACTCTGCTTTTGAGAAAAGAGCACTCTTCTACTCTACTGTGTTTCCTATGGGGTCCGAACAGTGAGCTTGCTCAGAACAAAAGAACTGTGCTTCCTACACACATGGGCCATATCTAGTTCAACTCTGCTTAAGAAAATGACAAGAACAGTAGCTCCTCTTCAGTCCAATACACTGTACTTGCTGGGAACAGACGCGAGTGCTATTTGCACTGTGTATGGCAATGGGAGCGCAAGAGTGACTTTCCTTACCAGAAAACAACTCTTGCTCGTAGGACCAAAAACTGCATGTGATTCAACTCCATTTAGGACTGGGAAACAAACACTAGCTCGCCTTACAAGAAACACACTGTGTTTTTGAGAAAAGAGCAGTCTTCTATTCTCCTGTGGTTCATATGGGGTCCGAACATTGAGCTTGCTCAGAACAGAAGAACTGTGCTTCCTACACACACGGGCCATATGTAGTTCAACTCTGCTTAGGAAACTGACAAGAACAGTAGCTCCTCTTCAGTCCAATACACTGTACTTGCTGGGAACATACACGACTGCTATTTGAACTGTGTATGGCAATGGGAGTGCAATAGTAACTTTCCTTACCAGAAAACAACTCTTGCTCATAGGACCAAAAACTGTATGTGATTCAACTCCATTTAGGACTGGGAAACAAACACTAGCTCGCCTTACAAGAAACACACTCTGCTTTTGAGAAAAGAGCACTCTTCTACTCTAATGTGTTTTCTATGGGGTCGGAACATTGAGCTTGCTCAGAACAAAAGAACTGTGCTTCCTACACACAGGGGCCATATCTAGTTCAGCTCTGCTTAGGAAACTGACAAGAACAAACTCCGCTTCAGTCCAATACACTGTACTTGCTGGGAACAGACGCCAGTGCTATTTGCCCTGTTTATGACAATGGGAACATAATAGTGACTCTTCTTACCAGAAAACAACTCTTGCTCGTAGGACCAGAAACTGCATGGGATTCAACTCCATTTCTGACTGGAAAACAAACACTAGCTCGCATTACAAGAAACACACTCTCCTTTTGAGAAAAGAGCACTCTTCTACTCTACTGTGTTTCCTATAGGGCCAGAACAGTGAGTTTGTTCAGAACAAAAGAACTGTGCTTCCTACAAATACGTCCTTATCTAGTTCAATTCTGCTTAGGAAACTGACAAGAAACTGAAGATCCTCTTCAGTCCAATACACTGTACTTGCTGGGAACAGACGCGAGTGCTATTTGTACTGTGTATGGCATTGGGAGCACAATAGTGACCATCCTTACCAGAAAACAACTCTTGATCGTAGGACCAAAAACAGCATGGGATTCAACTCCATTTCTGACTGGGAAACAAACACTAGCTCGCCTTACAAGAAACACACTCTGCTTTTGAGAAAAGAGAACTCTTCTATTCTACTGTGTTTCCTAGGGGGTCCGAACATTGAGCTTGCTCAGAACAAAAGAACAGTGCTTCCTACACACAGGGGCCATATCTAGTTCAACTCTGCTTAGGAAACTGCCAAGAACAGTAGCTCCGCGTCAGTCCAATACACTGTACTTGCTGGGAACAGACGTGAGTGCTATTTGCACTGTGTATGGCAATGGGAGCGCAAGAGTGACTTTCCTTACCAGAAAACAACTCTTGCTCATAGGACCAAAAACTGCATGTGATTCAACTCCATTTAGGACTGGGAAACAAACGCTAGCTCGCCTTACAAGAAACACACTCTGCTTTTGAGAAAAGAGCACTCTTCTACTCTACTGTTTTTCCTATAGGGCCAGAACTGTGAGTTTGCTCAGAAAAAAAGAACTGTGCTTCCTACAAATAAGGACATATCTAGTTCAATTATGCTTAGGAAACTGACAAGAACAGTAGATCCTCTTCAGTCCAATACACTGTACTTGCTGGGAAGAGACGCGAGTGCTAATTTGCATTGTGTCTGACAATGGGAGCTCAATAGTGACTTTCCTTACCAGAAAACAACTCTTGCTCGTAGGAACAAAAACAGGATGTGATTCAACTCCGTTATTACAGGGAAACAAACGCTAGCTTGCCTTACAAGAAACACACTCTGCTTTGGAGAAAAGAGTACTCTTCTACTCTACTGTGTTTCCTAGGGGTCCGAACAGTGAGCTTGCTCAGAACAAAAGAACAGTGCTTCCTCCACACAGGGGCCATATCTAGTTCAACTCTGCTTAGCAACCTGACAAGAACAGTAGCTCCGCTTCAGTCCAATACACTGTACTTGCTGGGAACAACGAGCGAGTGCTATTTGCACTGTGTATCGCAATGGAACGCAAGAGTGACTTTCTTTACTAGAAAACAACTCTTGATCATAGACCAAAAACTGCATGTGATTCAACTCCATTTAGGACTTGGAAACAAACGCTAGCTCGCCTTACAAGAAACACACTCTGCTTTTGAGAAAAGAGCACTCTTCTACTCTACTGTGTTTCTTATAGGGCCAGAACAGTGAGTTTGCTCAGAACAAAAGAACTGTGCTTCATACAAATACGGCCATATCTAGTTCAATTATGCTTAGGAAACTGAAAAGAACAGTAGATCCTCTTCAGTCAATACAGTGTACATGCTGGAAACAGAAGCCAGTGTTATTTTCACTGTGATGACAATGGGAGCACAATAGTGACTCTTCTTACCAGAAAACAACTCTTGCTCGTAGTACAAGAAAACTAGGCATGTGATGCAACTCCCATTTAGGACTGGGAAACAAATGCTAGCTCGCTTACAAGAAACACACTCTGCTTTTGAGAAAAGAGCACTCTTCTACTCTACTGTGATTCCTATGGGTCCAAACAGTGAGCTTGCTCAGAACAAAAGAAGTGTGCTTCCTACACACAGGGGCAATATCTAGTTCAACTCTGCTTAGGAAACTGACAAGAACAGTAGCTCCGCTTCAGTCCAATACACTGTACTTTCTGGGAACAGACGCCATTGCTATTTGCACTGTGTATGGCAATGCGAGCCTAATAATGACTTTCCTTACCCAGAAAACAACTCTTGCTCGTAGGACCAAAAACTGCATGTGATTCAACTCCATTTAGACTGGGAAACAAACGCTAGCTAGCCTTACAAGAAACACACTCTGCTTTTGAGAAAAGAGCACTCTTCTACTCTACTCTGTTTCCTATGGGGTCCGAACAGTGAGATTGCTCAGAACAACAGAACTGTGCTTCCTCCATACACGGGGCCATATCTAGTTCAACTCTGCTTAGGAAACTGACAAGAACAGTAGCTCCACTTCAGTCCAATACACTGTACATGCAGGGACAGACACCAGTGCTATTTGTCCTCTGTATGACAATGGGAGCACAATAGTGACTCTTCTTATCAGAAAACACCTCTTGCTCGTAGGACCAGAAACTGAATGGGATTCAACTCCATTTCTGACTGGGAAACAAACACTAGCTCGCCTTACAAGAAACACACTCTGCTTTTGAGAAAAGAGCACTCTTCTACTCTACTGTATTTCCTATGTGGTCCGAACAGTGAGCTTGCTCAGAACAAAAGAACTGTGCTTCCTACACACAGGGGCCATATCTAGTTCAACTCTGCTTAGGAAACTGACAAGAACAGTAGCCTCCGCTTCAGTCCAATACACTGTACTTGCTGGGAACAGACGCGAGTGCTATTTGAACTTTGTATTTCAATGGGAGCGCAAGAGTGACTTTCCTACCAGAAAACAACTCTTGCTCATAGGACCAAAAACTGCATGTAATTCAACTCCATTTAGGACTGGGAAACAAACGTTAGCTCGCCTTACAAGAAACACACTCTGCTTTTGAGAAAAGAGCACTCTTCTACTCTACTGTGTTTCCTAGGGGGTCTGAACAGTGACCTTGCTCAGAACAAAAGAACAGTGCTTCCTACACACAGGGGCCATATCTAGTTCAAATCTGCTTAGCAAACTGAAAAGAACAGTAGCTCCGCTTCAGTCCAATACACTGTAATTGCTGGAAAAGACGTGAGTGCTATTTGCACACTGTATGGCAATGGGAGCGCAAGAGTGACTTTCCTTACCATAAAACATCTCTTGCTCATAGGACCAAAAACTGCATGTGATTCAACTCCATTTAGACTGGGAAACAAACGCTAGCTCGCCTTACAAGAAACACACTCTGCTTTGAGAAAAGAGCACACTTCTACTCTACTGTGTTTCCTATAGGGCCAGAACAGTGAGCTTGGTCAGAACAAAAGAACTGTGCTTCATACAAATACGGCCATATCTAGTTCAATTATGCTTAGGAAACTGAAAAGAACAGTAGATCCTCTTCAGTCCAATACAGTGTACATGCTGGGAACAGACACCAGTGCTATTTGCACTGTGTATGGCAATGAGAGCGCAATAATGACTTTCCTTATCAGAAAACAACTCTTGCTCATAGGACCAAAAACTGCAGTGATTCAACTCCATTTAGGACTGGGAAACCAAACGCTAGCTCGCCTTACAAGAAACACACTCTGCTTTTGAGAAACGATCACTCTTCTACTCAACTGTGTTTCCTATGGGGTCCAAACAGTGAGCTTGCTCAGAACAAAAGAACTGTGCTTCCTACACACACGGGCCATATCTAGTTCAACTCTGCTTAGGAAACTGACAAGAATGGTAGCTCCTCTTCAGTCCAATACACTGTAATAGCTGGGAACAGACACGAGTGCTATTTGCACTGTGTATGGCAATAGGAGCACAATAGTGACTCTTCTTATTGGAAAACACGTCTTGCTGTAGGACCAGAAACTGCATGGGATTCAACTCCATTTCTGACTGGGAAACAAACACTAGCTCACCTTATAAGAAACACACTCTGCTTTTGAGAAAAGAGCACTCTTCTACTCTAATGTGTTTTCTATGGGGTCCGAAAAGTGAGCTTGCTCAGAACAAAAGAAATGTGCTTCCTACACACAGGGGCCATATCTAGTTCAACTCTGCTTAGGAAACTGACAAGAACAGTAGCTCCGATTCAGTCCAATACACTGTACTTGCTGGGAACAGATGCCAGTGCTATTTGCCCTGTTTATGACAATGGGAGCGCAATAGTGACTCTTCTTACCAGAAAACATCTCTTGCTCGTAGGACCAGAAACTGCATGTATTTCAAATCCATTTAGGACTGGGAAACAAACGCTAGCTCGCCTTACAAGAAACACACTCTGCTTTTGAGAAAAGAGCACACTTCTACTCTACTGTTTTTCCTATAGGGCCAGAACAGTGAGTTTGCTCAGAACAAAAGAACTGTGATTCCTACAAATACGGCCATATCTAGTTCAATTCTGCTTACGAAACTGACAAGAACAGTAGGTCCTCTTCAGTCCAATACAATGTACATGCTGGGAACAGACGCCAGTGCTATTTGCCCTGTGTATGACAATGGGAGCACAATAGTGACTCTTCTTACCAGAAAACATCTCTTGCTCGTAGGACAAGAAATTGCATGTGATTCAACTCCATTTAACTGGAAAACAAACGCTAGCTCGCCTTACAAGAAACACACTCTGCTTTTGAGAAAAGAGCACTCTTCTACTCTACTGTGTATCCTACGGTGTCCGAGCAGTGACCTTGCTCAGAACAACAGAACTGTGCTTCCTCCACACACGGGCCATATCTAGTTCAACTCTGCTTAGGAACCTGACAAGAACAGTAGCTCCACTTCAGTCCAATACACTGTACATGCAGGGAAGAGACGCCAGTGCTATTTGCCCTCTGTATGACAATGGGAGCGCAATAGTGACTCTTCTTATGAGAAAACACCTCTTGCTCGTAGGACCAGAAACTGCATGGGGTTCAACTCCATTTCTGACTGGGAAACAAACACTAGCTCGCCTTACAAGAAACACACTCTGCTTTTGAGAAAAGAGCACTCTTCTACTCTACTGTATTTCCTATGTGGTCCGAACAGTGAGCTTGCTCAGAACAAAAGAAATGTGCTTCCTACACACAGGGGCCATATCTAGTTCAACTCTGCTTAGGAAACTGACAAGAATAGTAGCTCCGCTTCCGTCCAATACACTGTACTTGCTGGGAACAGACGTGAGTGCTATTTGCACTGTGTATGGCAATGGGAGCGCAAGAGTGACTTTCCTTCCCAGAAAACAACTCTTGCTCATAGGACCAAAAACTGCATGTGATTCAACTCCATTTAGGACTGGGAAACAAACGCTAGCTCGCCTTACAAGAAACACACTCTGCTTTTGAGAAAAGAGCACTCTTCTACTCTACTGTGTTTCCTAGGGGGTCCGAACAGTGAGCTTGCTCAAAACAAAAGAACAGTGCTTCCTACACACAGGGGCCATATCTAGTTCAACTCTGCTTAGCAAACTGACAAGAACAGTAGCTCCGCTTCAGTCCAATACACTGTACTTGCTGGGAAAAGACGTGAGTGCTATTTGCACACTGTATGGCAATGGGAGCGCAAGAGTGACTTTCCTTACCATAAAATATCTCTTGCTCATAGGACCAAAAACTGCATGTGATTCAACTCCATTTAGGACTGGGAAACAAACGCTAGCTCGCCTTACAAGAAACACACTCTGCTTTTGAGAAAAGAGCACTCTTCTACTCTACTCTGTTTCCTATAGGGCCAGAACAGTGAGCTTGCTCAGAACAAAAGAAATGTGCTTCATACAAATACGGCCATATCTAGTTCAATTATGCTTAGGAAACTGAAAAGAACAGTAGATCCTCTTCAGTCCAATACAGTGTACATGCTGGGAACAGACGCCAGTGTTATTTGCCCTGTGAATGACAATGGGAGCACAATAGTTACTCTTCTTACCAGAAAACAACTCTTGCTCGTAGGACAAGAAACTGCATGTGATTCAACTCCATTTAGGACTGGGAAACAAATGCTAGCTCGCCTTACAAGAAACACACTCTGCTTTTGAGAAAAGAGCACTCTTCTACTCTACTGTGTATCCTACGGTGTCCGAACAGTGAGCTTGCTCAGAACAACAGAACTGTGCTTCCTCCACACACGGGCCATATCTAGTTCAACTCTGCTTAGGAACCTGACAAGAACAGTAGCTCCACTTCAGTCCAATACACTGTACATGCAGGGAAGAGACGCCAGTGCTATTTGTCCTCTGTATGACAATGGGAGCGCAATAGTGACTCTTCTTATCAGAAAACACCTCTTGCTCGTAGGACCAGAAACTGCATGGGGTTCAACTCCATTTCTGACTGGGAAACAAACACTAGCTCGCCTTAAAAGAAACACACTCTGCTTTTGAGAAAAGAGCACTCTTCTACTCTACTGTATTTCCTATGTGGTCTGAACAGTGAGCTTGCTCAGAACAAAAGAAATGTGCTTCCTACACACAGGGGCCATATCTAGTTCAACTCTGCTTAGGAAACTGAGAAGAATAGTAGCTCCGCTTCCGTCCAATACACTGTACTTGCTGGGAACAGACGTGAGTGCTATTTGCACTGTGTATGGCAATGGGAGCGCAAGAGTGACTTTCCTTCCCAGAAAACAACTCTTGCTCATAGGACCAAAAACTGCATGTGATTCAACTCCATTTAGGACTGGGAAACAAATGCTAGCTCGCCTTACAAGAAACACACTCTGCTTTTGAGAAAAGAGCTCTCTTCTACTCTACTCTGTTTCCTATAGGGCCAGATCAGTGAGCTTGCTCAGAACAAAAGAACTGTGCTTCCTACAAATACGGCCATATCTAGTTCAATTATGCTTAGGAAACTGAAAAGAACAGTAGATCCTCTTCAGTCCAATACAGTGTACATGGTGGGAACACACTCCAGTGTTATTTGCCCTGTGAATGACAATGGGAGCACAATAGTGACTCTTCTTGCCAGAAAACAACTTTTGCTCGTAGGACAAGAAACTGCATGTGATTCAACTCCATTTAGGACTGAGAAACAAATGCTAGCTCGCTTTACAAGAAACACACTCTGCTTTTGAGAAAAGAGCACTCTTCTACTCAACTGTGTTTCATATGGGGTCTGAACAGTGAGCTTGCTCAGAACAAAAGAACTGTGCTTCCTACACACAGGGGCAATATCTAGTTCAACTCTGCTTAGGAAACTGACAAGAACAGTAGCTCCTCTTCAGTCCAATACACTGTACTTGCTGGGAACAGACGCCAGTGCTATTTTCACTGTGTATGGCAATGCGAGCACAATAATGACTTTCCTTACCAGAAAACAACTCTTGCTCATAGGACCAAAAACTGCATGTGATTCAACTCCATTTCTGACTGGGAAACAAACACTAGCTCGCCTTACAAGAAACACACTCTGCTTTTGAGAAAAGAGCACTCTTTAATCTACTGTATTTCCTATGTGGTCCTAACAGTGAGCTTGCTCAGAACAAAAGAACTGTGCTTCCTACACACAGGGTCCATATCTAGTTCAACTCTGCTTAGGAAACTGACAAGAATGGTAGCTCCTCTTCAGTCCAATACACTGTAATAGCTGGGAACAGACACGAGTGCTATTTGCACTGTGTATGGCAATAGGAGCACAATAGTGACTCTTTTTATCGGAAAACACCTCTTGCTGGTAGGACCAGAAACTGCATGGGATTCAACTCCATTTCTGACTGGGAAACAAACACTAGCTCGCCTTATAAGAAACACACTCTGCTTTTGAGAAAAGAGCACTCTTCTACTCTAATGTGTTTTCTATGGGGTCCGAAAAGTGAGCTTGCTCAGAACAAAAGAAATGTGCTTCCTACACACAGGGGCCATATCTAGTTCAACTCTGCTTAGGAAACTGACAAGAACAGTAGCTCCTCTTCAGTCCAATACACTGTACTTGCTGGGAACAGATGCCAGTGCTATTTGCCCTGTTTATGACAATGGGAGCTCAATAGTGACTCTTCTTACCAGAAAACATCTCTTGCTCATAGGACCAGAAACTGCATGTATTTCAAATCCATTTAGGACTGGGAAACAAACGCTAGCTCGCCTTACAAGAAACACACTCTGCTTTTGAGAAAAGAGCACACTTCTACTCTACTGTTTTTCCTATAGGGCCAGAACAGTGAGTTTGCTCAGAACAAAAGAACTGTGATTCCTACAAATACGGCCATATCTAGTTCAATTCTGCTTACGAAACTGACAAGAACAGTAGATCCTCTTCAGTCCAATACAATTTACATGCTGGGAAGAGACGCCAGTGCTATTTGCCCTGTGTATGACAATGGGAGCACAATAGTGACTCTTCTTACCAGAAAACATCTCTTGCTCCTAGGACAAGAAACTGCATGTGATTCAACTCCATTTAGGACTGGGAAACAAACGCTAGCTCGCCTTACAAGAAACACACTCTGCTTTTGAGAAAAGAGCACTCTTCTGCTCTACTGTGTATCCTACGGTGTCCGAACAGTGAGCTTGCTCAGAACAACAGAACTGTGCTTCCTCCACACACGGGCCATATCTAGTTCAACTCTGCTTAGGAACCTGACAAGAACAGTAGCTCCACTTCAGTCCAATACACTGTACATGCAGGGAACAGACGCCAGTGCTATTTGTCCTCTGTATGACAATGGGAGCGCAATAGTGACTCTTCTTACCAGAAAACATCTCTTGCTCGTAGGACCAGAAACTGCATGTATTTCAAATCCATTTAGGACTGGGAAACAAACGCTAGCTCGCCTTACAAGAAACACACTCTGCTTTTGATAAAAGAGCACACTTCTACTCTACTGTTTTTCCTATAGGGCCAGAACAGTGAGTTTGCTCAGAACAAAAGAACTGTGCTTCCTACAAATACGGCCATATCTAGTTCAATTCTGCTTAGGAAACTGACAAGAACAGTAGCTCCTCTTCAGTCCAATACACTGTACTTGCTGGGAACAGACGTGAGTGCTATTTGCACTGTGTATGGCAATGGGAGCGCAAGAGTGACTTTCCTTCCCAGAAAACAACTCTTGCTCATAGGACCAAAAACTGCATGTGATTCAACTCCATTTAGGACTGGGAAACAAACACTAGCTCGCCTTACAAGAAACACACTCTGCTTTTGAGAAAAGAGCAGTCTTCTATTCTCCTGTGGTTCATATGGGGTCCGAACATTGAGCTTGCTCAGAACAGAAGAACTGTGCTTCCTACACACACGGGCCATATGTAGTTCAACTCTGCTTAGGAAACTGACAAGAACAGTAGCTCCTCTTCAGTCCAATACACTGTACTTGCTGGGAACATACACGACTGCTATTTGAACTGTGTATGGCAATGGGAGTGCAATAGTATCTTTCCTTACCAGAAAACAACTCTTGCTCGTAGGACCAAAAACTGTATGTGATTCAACTCCATTTAGGACTGGGAAACAAACACTAGCTCGCCTTACAAGAAACACACTCTGCTTTTGAGAAAAGAGCACTCTTCTACTCTAATGTGTTTTCTATGGGGTCCGAACATTGAGCTTGCTCAGAACAAAAGAACTGTGCTTCCTACACACAGGGGCCATATCTAGTTCAGCTCTGCTTAAGAAACTGACAAGAACAATAGCTCCGCTTCAGTCCAATACACTGTACTTGCTGGGAACAGACGCCAGTGCTATTTGCCCTGTTTATGACAATGGGAGCGTAATAGTGACTCTTCTTACCAGAAAACAACTCTTGCTCGTAGGACCAGACACTGCATGGGATTCAACTCCATTTCTGACTGGAAAACAAACACTAGCTCGCATTACAAGAAACACACTCTCCTTTTGAGAAAAGTGCACTCTTCTACTCTACTGTGTTTCCTATAGGGCCAGAACAGTGAGTTTGTTCAGAACAAAAGAACTGTGCTTCCTACAAATTCGGCCTTATCTAGTTCAATTCTGCTTAGGAAACTGACAAGAAACTGAAGATCCTCTTCAGTCCAATACACTGTACTTGCTGGGAACAGACGTGAGTGCTATTTGCACTGTGTATGGCATTGGGAGCACAATAGTGACCCTCCTTACCAGAAAACAACTCTTGATCGTAGGACCAAAAACTGCATGCGATTCAACTCCATTTCTGACTGGGAAACAAACACTAGCTCGCCTTACAAGAAACACACTCTGCTTTTGAGAAAAGAGAACTCTTCTATTCTACTGTGTTTCCTAGGGGGTCCGAACATTGAGCTTGCTCAGAACAAAAGAACAGTGCTTCCTACACACAGGGGCCATATCTAGTTCAACTCTGCTTAGGAAACTGCCAAGAACAGTAGCTCCGCTTCAGTCCAATACACTGTACTTGCTGGGAACAGACGTGAGTGCTATTTGCACTGTGTATGGCAATGGGAGCGCAAGAGTGACTTTCCTTACCAGAAAACAACTCTTGCTCATAGGACCAAAAACTGCATGTGATTCAACTCCATTTAGGACTGGGAAACAAACGCTAGCTCGCCTTACAAGAAACACACTCTGCTTTTGAGAAAAGAGCACTCTTCTACTCTACTGTGTCTCCTTTAGGGCCAGAACAGTGAGTTTGCTCAGAACAAAAGAACTGTGCTTCCTACAAATACGGCCATATCTAGTTCAATTCTGCTTAGGAAACTGACAAGAACAGTAGCTCCTCTTCAGTCCAATACACTGTACTTGCTGGGAACAGACGCGAGTGCTATTTACACTGTATATGGCAATGGGAGCGCAATAGTGACTCTTCTTACCAGAAAACAACTCTTGCTCGTAGGACAAGAAACTGCATGTGATTCAACTCCATTTAGGACTGGGAAACAAATGCTAGCTCGCCTTACAAGAAACACACTCTGCTTTTGAGAAAAGAGCACTCTTCTACTCTACTGTGTTTCCTATGGGGTCCGAACAGTGAGCTTGCTCAGAACAAAAGAACTGTGCTTCCTACACACATGGGCCATATCTAGTTCAACTCTGCTTAGGAAAATGACAAGAACAGTAGCTCCTCTTCAGTCCAATAGACTGTACTTGCTGGGAACAGACGCGAGTGCTATTAGCATTGTGTATGGCAATGGGAGCACAAGAGTGACTTTCCTTACCAGAAAACAAGTCTTGCTCGTAGGACCAAAAACTGCATGTGATTCAACTCCATTTAGGACTGGGAAACAAACACTAGCTCGCCTTACAAGAAACACACTGTGTTTTTGAGAAAAGAGCAGTCTTCTATTCTCCTGTGGTTCATATGGGGTCCGAACATTGAGCTTGCTCAGAACAGAAGAACTGTGCTTCCTACACACACGGGCCATATGTAGTTCAACTCTGCTTAGGAAACTGACAAGAACAGTAGCTCCTCTTCAGTCCAATACACTGTACTTGCTGGGAACATACACGACTGCTATTTGAACTGTGTATGGCAATGGGAGTGCAATAGTAACTTTCCTTACCAGAAAACAACTCTTGCTCGTAGGACCAAAAACTGTATGTGATTCAACTCCATTTAGGACTGGGAAACAAACACTAGCTCGCCTTACAAGAAACACACTCTGCTTTTGAGAAAAGAGCACTCTTCTACTCTAATGTGTTTTCTATGGGGTCCGAACATTGAGCTTGCTCAGAACAAAAGAACTGTGCTTCCTACACACAGGGGCCATATCTAGTTCAGCTCTGCTTAGGAAACTGACAAGAACAATAGCTCCGCTTCAGTCCAATACACTGTACTTGCTGGGAACAGACGCCAGTGCTATTTGCCCTGTTTATGACAATGGGAGCGTAATAGTGACTCTTCTCACCAGAAAACAACTCTTGCTCGTAGGACCAGACACTGCATGGGATTCAACTCCATTTCTGACTGGAAAACAAACACTAGCTCGCATTACAAGAAACACACTCTCCTTTTGAGAAAAGAGCACTCTTCTACTCTACTGTGTTTCCTATAGGGCCAGAACAGTGAGTTTGTTCAGAACAAAAGAACTGTGCTTCCTACAAATACGTCCTTATCTAGTTCAATTCTGCTTAGGAAACTGACAAGAAACTGAAGATCCTCTTCAGTCCAATACACTGTACTTGCTGGGAACAGACGCGAGTGCTATTTGCACTGTGTATGGCATAGGGAGCACAATAGTGACCCTCCTTACCAGAAAACAACTCTTGATCGTAGGACCAAAAACAGCATGGGATTCAACTCCATTTCTGACTGGGAAACAAACACTAGCTCGCCTTACAAGAAACACACTCTGCTTTTGAGAAAAGAGAACTCTTCTATTCTACTGTGTTTCCTAGGCGGTCCGAACATTGAGCTTGCTCAGAACAAAAGAACAGTGCTTCCTACACACAGGGGCCATATCTAGTTCAACTCTGCTTAGGAAACTGCCAAGAACAGTAGCTCCGCTTCAGTCCAATACACTGTACTTGCTGGGAACAGACGTGAGTGCTATTTGCACTGTGTATGGCAATGGGAGCGCAAGAGTGACTTTCCTTACCAGAAAACAACTCTTGCTCATAGGACCAAAAACTGCATGTGATTCAACTCCATTTAGGACTGGGAAACAAACGCTAGCTCGCCTTACAAGAAACACACTCTGCTTTTGAGAAAAGAGCACTCTTCTACTCTACTGTTTTTCCTATAGGGCCAGAACAGTGAGTTTGCTCAGAACAAAAGAACTGTGCTTCCTACAAATAAGGCCATATCTAGTTCAATTATGCTTTGGAAACTGACAAGAACAGTAGATCCTCTTCAGTCCAATACACTGTACTTGCTGGGAACAGACGCGAGTGCTATTTGCACTGTGTCTGACAATGGGAGCACAATAGTGACTTTCCTTACCAGAAAACAACTCTTGCTCGTAGGACCAAAAACAGGATGTGATTCAACTCCATTTATTACTGGGAAACAAACGCTAGCTTGCCTTACAAGAAACACACTCTGCTTTTGAGAAAAGAGCACTCTTCTACTCTACTGTGTTTCCTAGGGGGTCCGAACAGTGAGCTTGCTCAGAACAAAAGAACAGTGCTTCCTCCACACAGGGGCCATATCTAGTTCAACTCTGCTTAGGAAACTGCCAAGAACAGTAGCTCCGCTTCAGTCCAATACACTGTACTTGCTGGGAACAGACGCGAGTGCTATTTGCACTGTGTATCGCAATGGGAATGCAAGAGTGACTTTCTTTACTAGAAAACAACTCTTGATCATAGGACCAAAAACTGCATGTGATTCAACTCCATTTAGGACTGGGAAACAAACGCCAGCTCACCTTACAAGAAACACACTCTGCTTTTGAGAAAAGAGAACTCTTCTACTCTACTGTGTCTCCTATAGGGCCAGAACAGTGAGTTTGCTCAGAACAAAAGAACTGTGCTTCCTACAAATACGGCCATATCTAGTTCAATTCTGCTTAGGAAACTGACAAGAACAGTAGCTCCTCTTCAGTCCAATACACTGTACTTGCTGGGAACAGACGCGAGTGCTATTTACACTGTATATGGCAATGGGAGCACAATAGCGACTCTTCTTACCAGAAAACAACTCTTGCTCGTAGGACAAGAAACTGCATGTGATTCAACTCCATTTAGGACTGGGAAACAAATGCTAGCTCGACTTACAAGAAACACACTCTGCTTTTGAGAAAAGAGCACTCTTTTACTCTACTGTGTTTCCTATGGGGTCCGAACAGTGAGCTTGCTCAGAACAAAAGAACTGTGCTTCCTACACACATGGGTCATATCTAGTTCAACTCTGCTTAGGAAAATGACAAAAACAGTAGCTCCTCTTCAGTCCAATACACTGTACTTGCTGGGAACAGACGCGAGTGCTATTTGCACTGTGTATGGCAATGGGAGCGCAAGAGTGACTTTCCTTACCAGAAAACAACTCTCGCTCGTAGGACCAAAAACTTCATGTGATTCAACTCCATTTAGGACTGGGAAACAAACACTAGCTCGCCTTACAAGAAACACACTGTGTTTTTGAGAAAAGAGCGGTCTTCTATTCTCCTGTGGTTCATATGGGGTCCGAACATTGAGCTTGCTCAGAACAGAAGAAATGTGCTTCCTACACACACGGGCCATATGTAGTTCAACTCTGCTTAGGAAACTGACAAGAACAGTAGCTCCTCTTCAGTCCAATACACTGTACTTGCTGGGAACATACACGACTGCTATTTGAACTGTGTATGGCAATGGGAGTGCAATAGTAACTTTCCTTACCAGAAAACAACTCTTGCTCATAGGACCAAAAACTGTATGTGATTCAACTCCATTTAGGACTGGGAAACAAACACTAGCTCGCCTTACAAGAAACACACTCTGCTTTTGAGAAAAGAGCACTCTTCTACTCTAATGTGTTTTCTATGGGGTCCGAACATTGAGCTTGCTCAGAACAAAAGAACTGTGCTTCCTACACACAGGGGCCATATCTAGTTCAGCTCTGCTTAGGAAACTGACAAGAACAAACTCCGCTTCAGTCCAATACACTGTACTTGCTGGGAACAGACGCCAGTGCTATTTGCCCTGTTTATGACAATGGGAACATAATAGTGACTCTTCTTACCAGAAAACAACTCTTGCTCGTAGGACCAGAAACTGCATGGGATTCAACTCCATTTCTGACTGGAAAACAAACACTAGCTCGCATTACAAGAAACACACTCTCCTTTTGAGAAAAGAGCACTCTTCTACTCTACTGTGTTTCCTATAGGGCCAGAACAGTGAGTTTGTTCAGAACAAAAGAACTGTGCTTCCTACAAATACGTCCTTATCTAGTTCAATTCTGCTTAGGAAACTGACAAGAAACTGAAGATCCTCTTCAGTCCAATACACTGTACTTGCTGGGAACAGACGCGAGTGCTATTTGCACTGTGTATGGCATTGGGAGCACAATAGTGACCATCCTTACCAGAAAACAACTCTTGATCGTAGGACCAAAAACAGCATGGGATTCAACTCCATTTCTGACTGGGAAACAAACACTAGCTCGCCTTACAAGAAACACACTCTGCTTTTGAGAAAAGAGAACTCTTCTATTCTACTGTGTTTCCTAGGGGGTCCGAACATTGAGCTTGCTCAGAACAAAAGAACAGTGCTTCCTACACACAGGGGCCATATCTAGTTCAACTCTGCTTAGGAAACTGCCAAGAACAGTAGCTCCGCTTCATTCCAATACACTGTACTTGCTGGGAACAGACGTGAGTGCTATTTGCACTGTGTATGGCAATGGGAGCGCAAGAGTGACTTTCCTTACCAGAAAACAACTCTTGCTCATAGGACCAAAAACTGCATGTGATTCAACTCCATTTAGGACTGGGAAACAAACGCTAGCTCGCCTTACAAGAAACACACTCTGCTTTTGAGAAAAGAGCACTCTTCTACTCTACTGTTTTTCCTATAGGGCCAGAACAGTGAGTTTGCTCAGAACAAAAGAACTGTGCTTCCTACAAATACGGCCATATCTAGTTCAATTCTGCTTAGGAAACTGACAAGAACAGTAGCTCCTCTTCAGTCCAATACACTGTACTTGCTGGGAAGAGACGCGAGTGCTATTTGCACTGTGTCTGACAATGGGAGCGCAATAGTGACTTTCCTTACCAGAAAACATCTCTTGCTCGTAGGACCAAAAACAGGATGTGATTCAACTCCACTTATTACTGGGAAACAAACGCTAGCTTGCCTTACAAGAAACACACTCTGCTTTTGAGAAAAGAGCACTCTTCTACTCTACTGTGTTTCCTAGGGGGCCCGAACAGTGAGCTTGCTCAGAACAAAAGAACAGTGCTTCCTCCACACAGGGGCCATATCTAGTTCAACTCTGCTTAGCAAACGGACAAGAACAGTAGCTCCGCTTCAGTCCAATACACTGTACTTGCTGGGAACAGACGCGAGTGCTATTTGCACTGTGTATGGCAATGGGAGCGCAAGAGTGACTTTCCTTACCAGAAAACAACTCTCGCTCGTAGGACCAAAAACTGCATGTGATTCAACTCCATTTAGGACTGGGAAACAAACACTAGCTCGCCTTACAAGAAACACACTGTGTTTTTGAGAAAAGAGAAGTCTTCTATTCTCCTGTGGTTCATATGGGGTCCGAACATTGAGCTTGCTCAGAACAGAAGAACTGTGCTTCCTACACACACGGGCCATATGTAGTTCAACTCTGCTTAGGAAACTGCCAAGAACAGTAGCTCCTCTTCAGTCCAATACACTGTACTTGCTGGGAACATACACGACTGCTATTTGAACTGTGTATGGCAATGGGAGTGCAATAGTAACTTTCCTTACCAGAAAACAACTCTTGCTCGTAGGACCAAAAACTGTATGTGATTCAACTCCATTTAGGACTGGGAAACAAACACTAGCTCGCCTTACAAGAAACACACTCTGCTTTTGAGAAAAGAGCACTCTTCTACTCTAATGTGTTTTCTATGGGGTCCGAACATTGAGCTTGCTCAGAACAAAAGAACTGTGCTTCCTACACACAGGGGCCATATCTAGTTCAGCTCTGCTTAGGAAACTGACAAGAACAATAGCTCCGCTTCAGTCCAATACACTGTACTTGCTGGGAACAGACGCCAGTGCTATTTGCCCTGTTTTTGACAATGGGAGCGTAATAGTGACTCTTCTTACCAGAAAACAACTCTTGCTCGTAGGACCAGAAACTGCATGGGATTCAACTCCATTTCTGACTGGAAAACAAACACTAGCTCGCATTACAAGAAACACACTCTCCTTTTGAGAAAAGAGCACTCTTCTACTCTACTGTGTTTCCTATAGGGCCAGAACAGTGAGTTTGTTCAGAACAAAAGAACTGTGCTTCCTACAAATACGTCCTTATCTAGTTCAATTCTGCTTAGGAAACTGACAAGAAACTGAAGATCCTATTCAATCCAATACACTGTACTTGCTGGGAACAGACGCGAGTGCTATTTGCACTGTGTATGGTATTGGGAGCACAATAGTGACCCTCCTTACCAGAAAACAACTCTTGATCGTAGGACCAAAAACTGCATGGGAATCAACTCCATTTCTGACTGGGAAACAAACACTAGCTCGCCTTACAAGAAACACACTCTGCTTTTGAGAAAAGAGAACTCTTCTACTCTACTGTGTTTCCTAGGGGGTCCAAACATTGAGCTTGCTCAGAACAAAAGAACAGTGCTTCCTACACACAGGGGCCATATCTAGTTCAACTCTGCTTAGGAAACTGCCAAGAACAGTAGCTCCTCTTCAGTCCAATACACTGTACTTGCTGGGAACAGACGCGAGTGCTATTTGCACTGTGTATGGCAATGGGAGCGCAAGAGTGACTTTCCTTACCAGAAAACAACTCTTGCTCATAGGACCAAAAACTGCATGTGATTCAACTCCATTTAGGACTGGGAAACAAACGCTAGCTCGCCTTACAAGAAACACACTCTGCTTTTGAGAAAAGAGCACTCTTCTACTCTACTGTTTTTCCTATAGGGCCAGAACAGTGAGTTTGCTCAGAACAAAAGAACTGTGCTTCCTACAAATAAGGCCATATCTAGTTCAATTATGCTTAGGAAACTGACAAGAACAGTAGATCCTCTTCAGTCCAATACACTGTACTTGCTGGGAAGAGACGCGAGTGCTATTTGCACTGTGTCTGACAATGGGAGCGCAATAGTGACTTTCCTTACCAGAAAACAACTCTTGCTCGTAGGACCAAAAACTGCATGTGATTCAACTCCATTTAGGACTGGGAAACAAACGCTAGCTTGCCTTACAAGAAACACACTCTGCATTTGAGAAAAGAGCACTCTTCTACTCTACTGTGTTTCTTATAGGGCCAGAACAGTGAGTTTGCTCAGAACAAAAGAACTGTGCTTCATACAAATACGGCCAGATCTAGTTCAATTATGCTTAGGAAACTGAAAAGAACAGTAGATCCTCTTCAGTCCAATACAGTGTACATGCTGGGAACAGACGCCAGTGTTATTTTCACTGTGATGACAATGGGAGCACAATAGTGACTCTTCTTACCAGAAAACAACTCTTGCTCGTAGTACAAGAAACTGCATGTGATTCAACTCCATTTAGGACTGGGAAACAAATGCTAACTCGCTTTACAAGAAACACACTCTGCTTTTGAGAAAAGAGCACTCTTCTACTCTACTGTGTTTCCTATGGGGTCCGAACAGTGAGCTTGCTCAGAACAAAGAAGTGTGCTTCCTACACACAGGGGCAATATCTAGTTCAACTCTGCTTAGGAAACTGACAAGAACAGTAGCTCCGCTTCAGTCCAATACACTGTACTTGCTGGGAACAGATGCGAGTGCTATTTGCACTGTGTATGGAAATGGGAGCACAATAGTGACTTTCCTTACGAGAAAACAACTCTTGCACATAGGACCAAAAACTGCATGTGATTCAACTCCATTTAGGACTGGGAAACAAACGCTAGCTCGCCTTACAAGAAACACACTCTGCTTTTGAGAAAAGAGCACTCTTCTACTCTACTGTCTCTCCTTAGGGCCAGAACAGTGAGTTTGCTCAGAACAAAAGAACTGTGCTTCCTACAAATACGGCCATATCTAGTTCAATTCTGCTTAGGAAACTGACAAGAACAGTAGCTCCTCTTCAGTCCAATACACTGTACTTGCTGGGAACAGACGCGAGTGCTATTTACACTGTATATGGCAATGGGAGCGCAATAGTGACTCTTCTTACCAGAAAACAACTCTTGCTCGTAGGACAAGAAACTGCATGTGATTCAACTCCATTTAGGACTGGGAAACAAATGCTAGCTCGCCTTACAAGAAACACACTCTGCTTTTGAGAAAAGAGCACTCTTCTACTCTACTGTGTTTCCTATGGGGTCCGAACAGTGAGCTTGCTCAGAACAAAAGAACTGTGCTTCCTACACACATGGGCCATATCTAGTTCAACTCTGCTTAGGAAAATGACAAGAACAGTAGCTCCTCTTCAGTCCAATAGACTGTACTTGCTGGGAACAGACGCGAGTGCTATTAGCATTGTGTATGGCAATGGGAGCACAAGAGTGACTTTCCTTACCAGAAAACAACTCTTGCTCGTAGGACCAAAAACTGCATGTGATTCAACTCCATTTAGGACTGGGAAACAAACACTAGCTCGCCTTACAAGAAACACACTGTGTTTTTGAGAAAAGAGCAGTCTTCTATTCTCCTGTGGTTCATATGGGGTCCGAACATTGAGCTTGCTCAGAACAGAAGAACTGTGCTTCCTACACACACGGGCCATATGTAGTTCAACTCTGCTTAGGAAACTGACAAGAACAGTAGCTCCTCTTCAGTCCAATACACTGTACTTGCTGGGAACATACACGACTGCTATTTGAACTGTGTATGGCAATGGGAGTGCAATAGTAACTTTCCTTACCAGAAAACAACTCTTGCTCGTAGGACCAAAAACTGTATGTGATTCAACTCCATTTAGGACTGGGAAACAAACACTAGCTCGCCTTACAAGAAACACACTCTGCTTTTGAGAAAAGAGCACTCTTCTACTCTAATGTGTTTTCTATGGGGTCCGAACATTGAGCTTGCTCAGAACAAAAGAACTGTGCTTCCTACACACAGGGGCCATATCTAGTTCAGCTCTGCTTAGGAAACTGACAAGAACAATAGCTCCGCTTCAGTCCAATACACTGTACTTGCTGGGAACAGACGCCAGTACTATTTGCCCTGTTTATGACAATGGGAGCGTAATAGTGACTCTTCTCACCAGAAAACAACTCTTGCTCGTAGGACCAGACACTGCATGGGATTCAACTCCATTTCTGACTGGAAAACAAACACTAGCTCGCATTACAAGAAACACACTCTCCTTTTGAGAAAAGAGCACTCTTCTACTCTACTGTGTTTCCTATAGGGCCAGAACAGTGAGTTTGTTCAGAACAAAAGAACTGTGCTTCCTACAAATACGTCCTTATCTAGTTCAATTCTGCTTAGGAAACTGACAAGAAACTGAAGATCCTCTTCAGTCCAATACACTGTACTTGCTGGGAACAGACGCGAGTGCTATTTGCACTGTGTATGGCATTGGGAGCACAATAGTGACCCTCCTTACCAGAAAACAACTCTTGATCGTAGGACCAAAAACAGCATGGGATTCAACTCCATTTCTGACTGGGAAACAAACACTAGCTCGCCTTACAAGAAACACACTCTGCTTTTGAGAAAAGAGAACTCTTCTATTCTACTGTGTTTCCTAGGCGGTCCGAACATTGAGCTTGCTCAGAACAAAAGAACAGTGCTTCCTACACACAGGGGCCATATCTAGTTCAACTCTGCTTCGGAAACTGCCAAGAACAGTAGCTCCGCTTCAGTCCAATACACTGTACTTGCTGGGAACAGACGCGAGTGCTATTTGCACTGTGTATGGCAATGGGAGCGCAAGAGTGACTTTCCTTACCAGAAAACAACTCTTGCTCATAGGACCAAAAACTGCATGTGATTCAACTCCATTTAGGACTGGGAAACAAACGCTAGCTCGCCTTACAAGAAACACACTCTGCTTTTGAGAAAAGAGCACTCTTCTACTCTACTGTTTTTCCTATAGGGCCAGAACAGTGAGTTTGCTCAGAACAAAAGAACTGTGCTTCCTACAAATAAGGCCATATCTAGTTCAATTATGCTTTGGAAACTGACAAGAACAGTAGATCCTCTTCAGTCCAATACACTGTACTTGCTGGGAAGAGACGCGAGTGCTATTTGCACTGTGTCTGACAATGGGAGCGCAATAGTGACTTTCCTTACCAGAAAACAACTCTTGCTCGTAGGACCAAAAACAGGATGTGATTCAACTCCATTTATTACTGGGAAACAAACGCTAGCTTGCCTTACAAGAAACACACTCTGCTTTTGAGAAAAGAGCACTCTTCTACTCTACTGTGTTTCCTAGGGGGTCCGAACAGTGAGCTTGCTCAGAACAAAAGAACAGTGCTTCCTCCACACAGGGGCCATATCTAGTTCAACTCTGCTTAGGAAACTGCCAAGAACAGTAGCTCCGCTTCAGTCCAATACACTGTACTTGCTGGGAACAGACGCGAGTGCTATTTGCACTGTGTATCGCAATGGGAATGCAAGAGTGACTTTCTTTACTAGAAAACAACTCTTGATCATAGGACCAAAAACTGCATGTGATTCAACTCCATTTAGGACTGGGAAACAAACGCCAGCTAGCCTTACAAGAAACACACTCTGCTTTTGAGAAAAGAGCACTCTTCTACTCTACTGTGTCTCCTATAGGGCCAGAACAGTGAGTTTGCTCAGAACAAAAGAACTGTGCTTCCTACAAATACGGCCATATCTAGTTCAATTCTGCTTAGGAAACTGACAAGAACAGTAGCTCCTCTTCAGTCCAATACACTGTACTTGCTGGGAACAGACGCGAGTGCTATTTACACTGTATATGGCAATGGGAGCGCAATAGTGACTCTTCTTACCAGAAAACAACTCTTGCTCGTAGGACAAGAAACTGTGTGTGATTCAACTCCATTTAGGACTGGGAAACAAATGCTAGCTCGCCTTACAAGAAACACACTCTGCTTTTGAGAAAAGAGCACTCTTCTACTCTACTGTGTTTCCTATGGGGTCCGAACAGTGAGCTTGCTCAGAACAAAAGAACTGTGCTTCCTACACACATGGGCCATATCTAGTTCAACTCTGCTTAGGAAAATGACAAGAACAGTAGCTCCTCTTCAGTCCAATACACTGTACTTGCTGGGAACAGACGCGAGTGCTATTTGCACTGTGTATGGCAATGGGAGCGCAAGAGTGACTTTCCTTACCAGAAAACAACTCTTGCTCGTAGGACCAAAAACTGCATGTGATTCAACTCCATTTAGGACTGGGAAACAAACACTAGCTCGCCTTACAAGAAACACACTGTGTTTTTGAGAAAAGAGCAGTCTTCTATTCTCCTGTGGTTCATATGGGGTCCGAACATTGAGCTTGCTCAGAACAGAAGAACTGTGCTTCCTACACACACGGGCCATATGTAGTTCAACTCTGCTTAGGAAACTGACAAGAACAGTAGCTCCTCTTCAGTCCAATACACTGTACTTGCTGGGAACATACACGACTGCTATTTGAACTGTGTATGGCAATGGGAGTGCAATAGTAACTTTCCTTACCAGAAAACAACTCTTGCTCGTAGGACCAAAAACTGTATGTGATTCAACTCCATTTAGGACTGGGAAACAAACACTAGCTCGCCTTACAAGAAACACACTCTGCTTTTGAGAAAAGAGCACTCTTCTACTCTAATGTGTTTTCTATGGGGTCCGAACATTGAGCTTGCTCAGAACAAAAGAACTGTGCTTCCTACACACAGGGGCCATATCTAGTTCAGCTCTGCTTAGGAAACTGACAAGAACAATAGCTCCGCTTCAGTCCAATACACTGTACTTGCTGGGAACAGACGCCAGTGCTATTTGCCCTGTTTATGACAATGGGAGCGTAATAGTGACTGTTTTTACCAGAAAACAACTCTTGCTCGTAGGACCAGACACTGCATGGGATTCAACTCCATTTCTGACTGGAAAACAAACACTAGCTCGCATTACAAGAAACACACTCTCCTTTTGAGAAAAGAGCACTCTTCTACTCTACTGTGTTTCCTATAGGGCCAGAACAGTGAGTTTGTTCAGAACAAAAGAACTGTGCTTCCTACAAATTCGGCCTTATCTAGTTCAATTCTGCTTAGGAAACTGACAAGAAACTGAAGATCCTCTTCAGTCCAATACACTGTACTTGCTGGGAACAGACGCGAGTGCTATTTGCACTGTGTATGGCATTGGGAGCACAATAGTGACCCTCCTTACCAGAAAACAACTCTTGATCGTAGGACCAAAAACTGCATGGGATTCAACTCCATTTCTGACTGGGAAACAAACACTAGCTCGCCTTACAAGAAACACACTCTGCTTTTGAGAAAAGAGAACTCTTCTATTCTACTGTGTTTCCTAGGGGGTCCGAACATTGAGCTTGCTCAGAACAAAAGAACAGTGCTTCCTACACACAGGGGCCATATCTAGTTCAACTCTGCTTAGGAAACTGCCAAGAACAGTAGCTCCGCTTCAGTCCAATACACTGTACTTGCTGGGAACAGACGCGAGTGCTATTTGCACTGTGTATGGCAATGGGAGCGCAAGAGTGACTTTCCTTACCAGAAAACAACTCTTGCTCATAGGACCAAAAACTGCATGTGATTCAACTCCATTTAGGACTGGGAAACAAACGCTAGCTCGCCTTACAAGAAACACACTCTGCTTTTGAGAAAAGAGCACTCTTCTACTCTACTGTTTTTCCTATAGGGCCAGAACAGTGAGTTTGCTCAGAACAAAAGAACTGTGCATCCTACAAATAAGTCCATATCTAGTTCAATTATGCTTAGGAAACTGACAAGAACAGTAGATCCTCTTCAGTCCAATACACTGTACTTGCTGGGAAGAGACGCGAGTGCTATTTGCATTGTGTCTGACAATGGGAGCGCAATAGTGACTTTCCTTACCAGAAAACAACTCTTGCTCGTAGGAACAAAAACAGGATGTGATTCAACTCCATTTATTACAGGGAAACAAACGCTAGCTTGCCTTACAAGAAACACACTCTGCTTTTGAGAAAAGAGCACTCTTCTACTCTACTGTGTTTCCTAGGGGGTCCGAACAGTGAGCTTGCTCAGAACAAAAGAACAGTGCTTCCTCCACACAGGGGCCATATCTAGTTCAACTCTGCTTAGCAAACTGACAAGAACAGTAGCTCCGCTTCAGTCCAATACACTGTACTTGCTGGGAACAGACGCGAGTGCTATTTGCACTGTGTATCGCAATGGGAACGCAAGAGTGACTTTCTTTACTAGAAAACAACTCTTGATCATAGGACCAAAAACTGCATGTGATTCAACTCCATTTAGGACTTGGAAACAAACGCTAGCTCGCCTTACAAGAAACACACTCTGCTTTTGAGAAAAGAGCACTCTTCTACTCTACTGTGTTTCTTATAGGGCCAGAACAGTGAGTTTGCTCAGAACAAAAGAACTGTGCTTCATACAAATACGGGCCATATCTAGTTCAACTCTGCTTAGGAAACTGACAAGAATGGTAGCTCCTCTTCAGTCCAATACACTGTAATAGCTGGGAACAGACACGAGTGCTATTTGCACTGTGTATGGCAATAGGAGCACAATAGTGACTCTTCTTATTGGAAAACACGTCTTGCTGGTAGGACCAGAAACTGCATGGGATTCAACTCCATTTCTGACTGGGAAACAAACACTAGCTCGCCTTATAAGAAACACACTCTGCTTTTGAGAAAAGAGCACTCTTCTACTCTAATGTGTTTTCTATGGGGTCCGAAAAGTGAGCTTGCTCAGAACAAAAGAAATGTGCTTCCTACACACAGGGGCCATATCTAGTTCAACTCTGCTTAGGAAACTGACAAGAACAGTAGCTCCGATTCAGTCCAATACACTGTACTTGCTGGGAACAGATGCCAGTGCTCTTTGCCCTGTTTATGACAATGGGAGCGCAATAGTGACTCTTCTTACCAGAAAACATCTCTTGCTCGTAGGACCAGAAACTGCATGTATTTCAAATCCATTTAGGACTGGGAAACAAACGCTAGCTCGCCTTACAAGAAACACACTCTGCTTTTGAGAAAAGAGCACACTTCTACTCTACTGTTTTTCCTATAGGGCCAGAACAGTGAGTTTGCTCAGAACAAAAGAACTGTGATTCCTACAAATACGGCCATATCTAGTTCAATTCTGCTTACGAAACTGACAAGAACAGTAGGTCCTCTTCAGTCCAATACAATGTACATGCTGGGAACAGACGCCAGTGCTATTTGCCCTGTGTATGACAATGGGAGCACAATAGTGACTCTTCTTACCAGAAAACATCTCTTGCTCGTAGGACAAGAAATTGCATGTGATTCAACTCCATTTAGGACTGGAAAACAAACGCTAGCTCGCCTTACAAGAAACACACTCTGCTTTTGAGAAAAGAGCACTCTTCTACTCTACTGTGTATCCTACGGTGTCCGAACAGTGAGCTTGCTCAGAACAACAGAACTGTGCTTCCTCCACACACGGGCCATATCTAGTTCAACTCTGCTTAGGAACCTCACAAGAACAGTAGCTCCACTTCAGTCCAATACACTGTACATGCAGGGAAGAGACGCCAGTGCTATTTGCCCTCTGTATGACAATGGGAGCGCAATAGTGACTCTTCTTATGAGAAAACACCTCTTGCTCGTAGGACCAGAAACTGAATGGGGTTCAACTCCATTTCTGACTGGGAAACAAACACTAGCTCGCCTTACAAGAAACACACTCTGTTTTTGAGAAAAGAGCACTCTTCTACTCTACTGTATTTCCTATGTGGTCGGAACAGTGAGCTTGCTCAGAACAAAAGAAATGTGCTTCCTACACACAGGGGCCATATCTAGTTAAACTCTGCTTAGGAAACTGACAAGAATAGTAGCTCCGCTTCCGTCCAATACACTGTACTTGCTGGGAACAGACGTGAGTGCTATTTGCACTGTGTATGGCAATGGGAGCGCAAGAGTGACTTTCCTTCCCAGAAAACAACTCTTGCTCATAGGACCAAAAACTGCATGTGATTCAACTCCATTTAGGACTGGGAAACAAACGCTAGCTCGCCTTACAAGAAACACACTCTGCTTTTGAGAAAAGAGCACTCTTCTACTCTATGTGTTTCCTATGAGGTCTGAACAGTGAGCTTGCTCAGAACAAAAGAACTGTGCTTCCTACACACACGGACCATATCTAGTTCAACTCTGCTTAGGAAACTGACATTAACGGTAGCTCCTCCTCAGTCCAATACACTGTCCTAGCTGGGAACAGACGCGGGTGCTATTTGTACTGTGTCTGGCAATAGGAGCGCAATAGTGACTCTTCTTATGAGAAAACAACTCTTGCTGGCAGGACAAGAAACTGCATGGGATTCAACTCTATTTAGGACTGGGAAACAAACGATAGCTCGACTTACAAGAAACACACTCTGGATTGAGAAAGGAGCACTCTTCTACTCTAATGTGTTTCCTATAGTGCCAGAACAGTGAGCATTCTCAGAACAAAAGAACTGTGCTTCCTACACACACGGTCCATATCTAGTTAAACTCTGCTTAGGAAACTGACAAGAACAGTAGATCCTCCTCAGTCCAATACACTGTACATGCTGGGAACAGATGCCAGTGTGATTTGCCCTGTGTATGACAATGGGAGCGCAATAGTGACTCTTCTTACCAGAAAACAACTCTTGCTCGTCGGACCAGATACTGCATGTGATTCAACTCCATTTAGGATTGGGAAACAAACACTAGCTCGCCTTACAAGAAACATACTCTGCTTTTGAGAAAAGAGCACTCTTCCACTCTAGTGTGTTTCCTATGGGGTCCGAAAATTGAGCTTGCTCAGAACAAAAGAACTGTGCTTCCTCCACACATGGGCCATATCTAGTTCAACTCTGCTTAGGAAACTGACAAGAACAGTAGCTCCTCTTCAGTCCAATACACTGTACTGCTGGGAACAGACGGGAGTGCTATTTGCACTGTGTATGGCATTGGGAGCGCAATAGTGACTTTCCTTACCAGAAAACATCTCTTGCTCATAGGACTAAAAACTGCATGTGATTCAACTCCATTTAGGAATGGGAAACAAATGCTAGCTCGCCTTACAAGAAACACACTCTGCTTTTGAGAAAAGAACACTCTTCTACTCTACTGTGTTTCCTAGGGGGTCCAAACAGTGAGCTTGCTCAGAACAATAGAACAGTGCTTCCTATACACAGGGGCCATATCTAGTTCAACTCTGCTTAGAAAACTGACAAGAACAGTAGCTCCGCTTCAGTCCAATACACTGTACTTGCTGGGAACAGACGCGAGTGCTATTTGCACTGTGTATGGCAATGGGAGCACAAGAGTGACTTTCCTTACCAGAAAACAACTCTTGCTCATAGGACCAAAAACTGCATGTGATTCAACTCCATTTAGGACTGGGAAACAAACGCTAGCTCACCTTACAAGAAACACACTCTGCTTTTGAGAAAAGAGCACTCTTCTACTCTACTGTTTTTCCTATAGGGCCAGAACAGTGAGATTGCTCAGAACAAAAGAACTGTGCTTCCTACAAATACGGCCATATCTAGTTCAATTCTGCTTAGGAAACTGACAAGAACAGTAGATCCACTTCAGTCCAATACACTGTACATGCTGGGAACAGACGCCAGTGCTATTTGCCCTGTGTATGACAATGGGAGCACAATAGTGACTCTTCTTACCAGAAAACAACTCTTGCTTTTAGGACAAGAAACTGCGTGTGATTCAACTCCATTTAGGACTGGGAAACAAACGGTAGCTCGCCTTACAAGAAACACACTCTGCTTTTGAGAAAAGAGCACTCTTCTACTCTACTGTGTATCCTAGGGGGTCCGAACAGTGAGCTTGCTCAGAACAACAGAACTGTGCTTCCTCCACACACGGGCCATATCTAGTTCAACTCTGCTTAGGAAACTGACATGAACAGTAGTTCCACTCAGTCCAATACACTGTACATGCAGGGAACAGACGCCAGTGCTATTTTTCCTCTGTATGACCATGGGAGCGCAATAGTGACTCTTCTTATCAAAACACACCTCTTGCTCGTAGGACCAGAAACTGCATGGGATTCAACTCCATTTCTGACTGGGAAACAAACACTAGCTCGCCTTACAAGAAACACACTCTGCTTTTGAGAAAAGAGCACTCTTCTACTCTACTGTATTTCCTATGTGGTCCGAACAGTGAGCTTGCTCAGAACAAAAGAAATGTGCTTCCTACACACAGGGGCCATATCTAGTTCAACTCTGCTTAGGAAACTGACAAGAATAGTAGCTCTGCTTCCGTCCAATACACTGTACTTGCTGGGAACAGACGTGAGTGCTATTTGCACTGTGTATGGCAATGGGAGCGCAAGAGTGACTTTCCTTCCCAGAAAACAACTCTTGCTCATAGGACCAAAAACTGCATGTGACTCAACTCCTTTTAGGACTGGGAAACAAATGCTAGCTCGCCTTACAAGAAACACACTCTGCTTTTGAGAAAAGAGCACTCTTCTACTCTACTGTGTTTCCTATAGGGCCAGAACAGTGAGCTTGCTCAGAACAAAAGAACTGTGCTTCCTACAAATACGGCCATATCTAGTTCAATTATGCTTAGGAAACTGAAAAGAACAGTAGATCCTCTTCAGTCCAATACAGTGTACATGGTGGGAACACACTCCAGTGTTATTTGCCCTGTGAATGACAATGGGAGCACAATAGTGACTCTTCTTGCCAGAAAACAACTCTTGCTCGTAGGACAAGAAACTGCATGTGATTCAACTCCATTTAGGACTGAGAAACAAATGCTAGCTCGCTTTACAAGAAACACACTCTGCTTTTGAGAAAAGAGCACTCTTCTACTCAACTGTGTTTCATATGGGGTCTGAACAGTGAGCTTGCTCAGAACAAAAGAACTGTGCTTCCTACACACAGGGGCCATATCTAGTTCAACTCTGCTTAGGAAACTGACAAGAACAGTAGCTCCTCTTCAGTCCAATACACTGTACTTGCTGGGAACAGACGCCAGTGCTATTTTCACTGTGTATGGCAATGCGAGCACAATAATGACTTTCCTTACCAGAAAACAACTCTTGCTCATAGGACCAAAAACTGCATGTGATTCAACTCCATTTCTGACTGGGAAACAAACACTAGCTCGCCTTACAAGAAACACACTCTGCTTTTGAGAAAAGAGCACTCTTTAATCTACTGTATTTCCTATGTGGTCCTAACAGTGAGCTTGCTCAGAACAAAAGAACTGTGCTTCCTACACACAGGGTCCATATCTAGTTCAACTCTGCTTAGGAAACTGACAAGAACGGTAGCTCCTCTTCAGTCCAATACACTGTAATAGCTGGGAACAGACACGAGTGCTATTTGCACTGTGTATGGCAATAGGAGCACAATAGTGACTCTTTTTATCGGAAAACACCTCTTGCTGGTAGGACCAGAAACTGCATGGGATTCAACTCCATTTCTGACTGGGAAACAAACACTAGCTCGCCTTATAAGAAACACACTCTGCTTTTGAGAAAAGAGCACTCTTCTACTCTAATGTGTTTTCTATGGGGTCCGAAAAGTGAGCTTGCTCAGAACAAAAGAAATGTGCTTCCTACACACAGGGGCCATATCTAGTTCAACTCTGCTTAGGAAACTGACAAGAACAGTAGCTCCGATTCAGTCCAATACACTGTACTTGCTGGGAACAGATGCCAGTGCTATTTGCCCTGTTTATGACAATGGGAGCGCAATAGTGACTCTTCTTACCAGAAAACATCTCTTCCTCGTAGGACCAGAAACTGCATGTATTTCAAATCCATTTAGGACTGGGAAACAAACGCTAGCTCGCCTTACAAGAAACACACTCTGCTTTTGAGAAAAGAGCACACTTCTACTCTACTGTTTTTCCTATAGGGCCAGAACAGTGAGTTTGCTCAGAACAAAAGAACTGTGATTCCTACAAATACGGCCATATCTAGTTCAATTCTGCTTATGAAACTGACAAGAACAGTAGATCCTCTTCAGTCCAATACAATTTACATGCTGGGAACAGACGCCAGTGCTATTTGCCCTGTGTATGACAATGGGAGCACAATAGTGACTCTTCTTACCAGAAAACATCTCTTGCTCCTAGGACAAGAAACTGCATGTGATTCAACTCCATTTAGGACTGGGAAACAAACGCTAGCTCGCCTTACAAGAAACACACTCTGCTTTTGAGAAAAGAGCACTCTTCTACTCTACTGTGTATCCTACGGTGTCCGAACAGTGAGCTTGCTCAGAACAACAGAACTGTGCTTCCTCCACACACGGGCCATATCTAGTTCAACTCTGCTTAGGAACCTGACAAGAACAGTAGCTCCACTTCAGTCCAATACACTGTACATGCAGGGAACAGACGCCAGTGCTATTTGTCCTCTGTATGACAATGGGAGCGCAATAGTGACTCTTCTTATCAGAAAACACCTCTTGCTCGTAGGACCAGAAACTGCATGTGATTCAACTCCATTTAGGACTGAGAAACAAATGCTAGCTCGCTTTACAAGAAACACACTCTGCTTTTGAGAAAAGAGCACTCTTCTACTCAACTGTGTTTCATATGGGGTCTGAACAGTGAGCTTGCTCAGAACAAAAGAACTGTGCTTCCTACACACAGGGGCCATATCTAGTTCAACTCTGCTTAGGAAACTGACAAGAACAGTAGCTCCTCTTCAGTCCAATACACTGTACTTGCTGGGAACAGACGCCAGTGCTATTTTCACTGTGTATGGCAATGCGAGCACAATAATGACTTTCCTTACCAGAAAACAACTCTTGCTCATAGGACCAAAAACTGCATGTGATTCAACTCCATTTCTGACTGGGAAACAAACACTAGCTCGCCTTACAAGAAACACACTCTGCTTTTGAGAAAAGAGCACTCTTTAATCTACTGTATTTCCTATGTGGTCCTAACAGTGAGCTTGCTCAGAACAAAAGAACTGTGCTTCCTACACACAGGGTCCATATCTAGTTCAACTCTGCTTAGGAAACTGACAAGAACGGTAGCTCCTCTTCAGTCCAATACACTGTAATAGCTGGGAACAGACACGAGTGCTATTTGCACTGTGTATGGCAATAGGAGCACAATAGTGACTCTTTTTATCGGAAAACACCTCTTGCTGGTAGGACCAGAAACTGCATGGGATTCAACTCCATTTCTGACTGGGAAACAAACACTAGCTCGCCTTATAAGAAACACACTCTGCTTTTGAGAAAAGAGCACTCTTCTACTCTAATGTGTTTTCTATGGGGTCCGAAAAGTGAGCTTGCTCAGAACAAAAGAAATGTGCTTCCTACACACAGGGGCCATATCTAGTTCAACTCTGCTTAGGAAACTGACAAGAACAGTAGCTCCGATTCAGTCCAATACACTGTACTTGCTGGGAACAGATGCCAGTGCTATTTGCCCTGTTTATGACAATGGGAGCGCAATAGTGACTCTTCTTACCAGAAAACATCTCTTGCTCGTAGGACCAGAAACTGCATGTATTTCAAATCCATTTAGGACTGGGAAACAAACGCTAGCTCGCCTTACAAGAAACACACTCTGCTTTTGAGAAAAGAGCACACTTCTACTCTACTGTTTTTCCTATAGGGCCAGAACAGTGAGTTTGCTCAGAACAAAAGAACTGTGATTCCTACAAATACGGCCATATCTAGTTCAATTCTGCTTATGAAACTGACAAGAACAGTAGATCCTCTTCAGTCCAATACAATTTACATGCTGGGAACAGACGCCAGTGCTATTTGCCCTGTGTATGACAATGGGAGCACAATAGTGACTCTTCTTACCAGAAAACATCTCTTGCTCCTAGGACAAGAAACTGCATGTGATTCAACTCCATTTAGGACTGGGAAACAAACGCTAGCTCGCCTTACAAGAAACACACTCTGCTTTTGAGAAAAGAGCACTCTTCTACTCTACTGTGTATCCTACGGTGTCCGAACAGTGAGCTTGCTCAGAACAACAGAACTGTGCTTCCTCCACACACGGGCCATATCTAGTTCAACTCTGCTTAGGAACCTGACAAGAACAGTAGCTCCACTTCAGTCCAATACACTGTACATGCAGGGAACAGACGCCAGTGCTATTTGTCCTCTGTATGACAATGGGAGCGCAATAGTGACTCTTCTTATCAGAAAACACCTCTTGCTCGTAGGACCAGAAACTGCAAGGGGTTCAACTCCATTTCTGACTGGGAAACAAACACTAGCTCGCCTTACAAGAAACACACTCTGCTTTTGAGAAAAGAGCACTCTTCTACTCTACTGTGTTTCCTATGTGGTCCGAACAGTGAGCTTGCTCAGAACAAAAGAAATATGCTTCATACACACAGGGGCCATATCTAGTTCAACTCTGCTTAGGAAACTGAGAAGAATAGTAGCTCCGCTTCAGTCAAATACACTGTACTTGCTGGGAACAGACGTGAGTGCTATTTGCACTGTGTATGGCAATGGGAGCGCAAGAGTGACTTTCCTTCCCAGAAAACAACTCTTGCTCATAGGACCAAAAACTGCATGTGATTCAACTCCATTTAGGACTGGGAAACAAATGCTAGCTCGCCTTACAAGAAACACACTCTGCTTTTGAGAAAAGAGCACTCTTCTACTCTACTGTGTTTCCTATAGGGCCAGAACAGTGAGCTTGGTCAGAACAAAAGAACTGTGCTTCATACAAATACGGCCATATCTAGTTCAATTATGCTTAGGAAACTGAAAAGAACAGTAGATCCTCTTCAGTCCAATACAGTGTACATGCTGGGAACAGACACCAGTGCTATTTGCACTGTGTATGGCAATGAGAGCGCAATAATGACTTTCCTTATCAGAAAACAACTCTTGCTCGTAGGACAAGAAACTGCATGTGATTCAACTCCATTTAGGACTGGGAAACAAATGCTAGCTCGCTTTACAAGAAACACACTCTGCTTTTGAGAAAAGAGCACTCTTCTACTCAACTGTGTTTCATATGGGGTCTGAACAGTGAGCTTGCTCAGAACAAAAGAACTGTGCTTCCTACACACAGGGTCCATATCTAGTTCAACTCTGCTTAGGAAACTGACAAGAACAGTAGCTCCTCTTCAGTCCAATACACTGTAATAGCTGGGAACAGACACGAGTGCTATTTGCACTGTGTATGGCAATAGGAGCACAATAGTGACTCTTCGTATCGGAAAACACCTCTTGCTGGTAGGACCAGAAACTGCATGGGATTCAACTCCATTTCTGACTGGGAAACAAACACTAGCTTGCCTTATAAGAAACACACTCTGCTTTTGAGAAAAGAGCACTCTTCTACTCTACTGTGTTTCCTATGGGGTCCGAAAAGTAGCTTGCTCAGAACAAAAGAACTGTGCTTCCTACACACAAGGGACATATCTAGTTCAACTCTGCTTAGGAACCTCACAAGAACAGTAGCTCCACTTCAGTCCAATACACTGTACTTGCTGGGAACAGATGCCAGTGCTATTTGCCCTGTTTATGACAATAGGAGCGCAATAGTGACTCTTCTTACCAGAAAACATCTCTTGCTTGTAGGACCAGAAATGCATGTATTTCAAATCCATTTAGGAATGGGAAACAAACGCTAGCTCGCCTTACAAGAAACACACCCTGCTTTTGAGAAAAGAGCACTCTTCTACTCTACTGTGTTTCCTATAGGGCCAGAACAGTGAGTTTGCTCAGAACAAAAGAACTGTGCTTCCTACAAATACGGCCATATCTAGTTCAATTCTGCTTAGGAAACTGACAAGAACAGTAGATCCTCTTCAGTCCAATACACTGTACTTGCTGGAAAGAGACGCGAGTGCTATTTGCACTGTGTCTGACAATGGGAGCGCAATAGTGACTTTCCTTACCAGAAAACAACTCTTGCTCATAGGACCAAAAACAGGATGTGATTCAACTCCATTTAGTACTGGGAAACAAACGCTAGCTTGCCTTACAAGAAACACACTCTGCTTTTGAGAAAAGAGCACTCTTCTACTCTATGTGTTTCCTATGGGGTCTGAACAGTGAGCTTGCTCAGAACAAAAGAACTGTGCTTCCTACACACACAGACCATATCTAGTTCAACTCTGCTTAGGAAACTGACATTAACGGTAGCTCCTCCTCAGTCCAATACACTGTCCTAGCTGGGAACAGACGCGAGTGCTATTTGTACTGTGTCTGGCAATAGGAGCGCAATAGTGACTCTTCTTATCAGAAAACAACTCTTGCTGGCAGGACAAGAAACTGCATGGGATTCAACTCTATTTAGGACTGGGAAACAAACAATAGCTCGACTTACAAGAAACACACTCTGGATTGAGAAAGGAGCACTCTTCTACTCTAATGTGTTTCCTATAGTGCCAGAACAGTGAGCATTCTCAGAACAAAAGAACTGTGCTTCCTACACACACGGTCCATATCTAGTTAAACTCTGCTTAGGAAACTGACAAGAACAGTAGATCCTCCTCAGTCCAATACACTGTACATGCTGGGAACAGATGCCAGTGTGATTTGCCCTGTGTATGACAATGGGAGCGCAATAGTGACTCTTCTTACCAGAAAACAACTCTTGCTCGTCGGACCAGATACTGCATGTGATTCAACTCCATTTAGGATTGGGAAACAAACACTAGCTCGCCTTACAAGAAACATACTCTGCTTTTGAGAAAAGAGCACTCTTCCACTCTAGTGTGTTTCCTATGGGGTCCGAAAATTGAGCTTGCTCAGAACAAAAGAACTGTGCTTCCTACACACATGGGCCATATCTAGTTCAACTCTGCTTAGGAAACTGACAAGAACAGTAGCTCCTCTTCAGTCCAATACACTGTACTTGCTGGGAACAGACGGGAGTGCTATTTGCACTGTGTATGGCATTGGGAGCGCAATAGTGACTTTCCTTACCAGAAAACATCTCTTGCTCATAGGACCAAAAACTGCATGTGATTCAACTCCATTTAGGAATGGGAAACAAATGCTAGCTCGCCTTACAAGAAACACACTCTGCTTTTGAGAAAAGAACACTCTTCTACTCTACTGTGTTTCCTATGGGGTCCAAACAGTGAGCTTGCTCAGAACAATAGAACAGTGCTTCCTATACACAGGGGCCATATCTAGTTCAACTCTGCTTAGAAAACTGACAAGAACAGTAGCTCCGCTTCAGTCCAATACACTGTACTTGCTGGGAACAGACGCGAGTGCTATTTGCACTGTGTATGGCAATGGGAGCACAAGAGTGACTTTCCTTACCAGAAAACAACTCTTGCTCATAGGACCAAAAACTGCATGTGATTCAACTCCATTTAGGACTGGGAAACAAACGCTAGCTCACCTTACAAGAAACACACTCTGCTTTTGAGAAAAGAGCACTCTTCTACTCTACTGTTTTTCCTATAGGGCCAGAACAGTGAGATTGCTCAGAACAAAAGAACTGTGCTTCCTACAAATACGGCCATATCTAGTTCAATTCTGCTTAGGAAACTGACAAGAACAGTAGATCCACTTCAGTCCAATACACTGTACATGCTGGGAACAGACGCCAGTGCTATTTGCCCTGTGTATGACAATGGGAGCACAATAGTGACTCTTCTTACCAGAAAACAACTCTTGCTTTTAGGACAAGAAACTGCGTGTGATTCAACTCCATTTAGGACTGGGAAACAAACGGTAGCTCGCCTTACAAGTAACACACTCTGCTTTTGAGAAAAGAGCACTCTTCTACTCTACTGTGTATCCTAGGGGGTCCGAACAGTGAGCTTGCTCAGAACAACAGAACTGTGCTTCCTCCACACACGGGCCATATCTAGTTCAACTCTGCTTAGGAAACTGACATGAACAGTAGTTCCACTCAGTCCAATACACTGTACATGCAGGGAACAGACGCCAGTGCTATTTTTCCTCTGTATGACCATGGGAGCGCAATAGTGACTCTTCTTATCAAAACACACCTCTTGCTCGTAGGACCAGAAACTGCATGGGATTCAACTCCATTTCTGACTGGGAAACAAACACTAGCTCGCCTTACAAGAAACACACTCTGCTTTTGAGAAAAGAGCACTCTTCTACTCAACTGTGTTTCCTATGTGGTCCGAACAGTGAGCTTGCTCAGAACAAAAGAACTGTGCTTCCTACACACAGGGGCCATATCTAGTTCAACTCTGCTTAGGAAACTGACAAGAACAGTAGCTCCGCTTCAGTCCAATACACTGTACTTGCTGGGAACAGACGCGAGTGCTATTTGCACTTTGTATTTCAATGGGAGCGCAAGAGTGACTTTCCTTACCAGAAAACAACTCTTGCTCATAGGACCAAAAACTGCATGTAATTCAACTCCATTTAGGACTGGGAAACAAACGTTAGCTCGCCTTACAAGAAACACACTCTGCTTTTGAGAAAAGAGCACTCTTCTACTCTACTGTGTTTCCTAGGGGGTCCGAACAGTGACCTTGCTCAGAACAAAAGAACAGTGCTTCCTACACACAGGGGCCATATCTAGTTCAAATCTGCTTAGCAAACTGAAAAGAACAGTAGCTCCGCTTCAGTCCAATACACTGTAATTGCTGGGAAAAGACGTGAGTGCTATTTGCACACTGTATGGCAATGGGAGCGCAAGAGTGACTTTCCTTACCATAAAACATCTCTTGCTCATAGGACCAAAAACTGCATGTGATTCAACTCCATTTAGGACTGGGAAACAAACGCTAGCTCGCCTTACAAGAAACACACTCTGCTTTTGAGAAACGATCACTCTTCTACTCAACTGTGTTTCCTATGGGGTCCAAACAGTGAGCTTGCTCAGAACAAAAGAACTGTGCTTCCTACACACACGGGCCATATCTAGTTCAACTCTGCTTAGGAAACTGACAAGAATGGTAGCTCCTCTTCAGTCCAATACACTGTAATAGCTGGGAACAGACGCGAGTGCTATTTGCACTGTGTATGGCAATAGGAGCACAATAGTGACTCTTCTTATTGGAAAACACGTCTTGCTGGTAGGACCAGAAACTGCATGGGATTCAACTCCATTTCTGACTGGGAAACAAACACTAGCTCGCCTTATAAGAAACACACTCTGCTTTTGAGAAAAGAGCACTCTTCTACTCTAATGTGTTTTCTATGGGGTCCGAAAAGTGAGCTTGCTCAGAACAAAAGAAATGTGCTTCCTACACACAGGGGCCATATCTAGTTCAACTCTGCTTAGGAAACTGACAAGAACAGTAGCTCCGATTCAGTCCAATACACTGTACTTGCTGGGAACAGATGCCAGTGCTATTTGCCCTGTTTATGACAATGGGAGGGCAATAGTGACTCTTCTTACCAGAAAACATCTCTTGCTCGTAGGACCAGAAACTGCATGTATTTCAAATCCATTTAGGACTGGGAAACAAACGCTAGCTCGCCTTACAAGAAACACACTCTGCTTTTGAGAAAAGAGCACACTTCTACTCTACTGTTTTTCCTATAGGGCCAGAACAGTGAGTTTGCTCAGAACAAAAGAACTGTGATTCCTACAAATACGGCCATATCTAGTTCAATTCTGCTTACGAAACTGACAAGAACAGTAGGTCCTCTTCAGTCCAATACAATGTACATGCTGGGAACAGACGCCAGTGCTATTTGCCCTGTGTATGACAATGGGAGCACAATAGTGACTCTTCTTACCAGAAAACATCTCTTGCTCGTAGGACAAGAAATTGCATGTGATTCAACTCCATTTAGGACTGGAAAACAAACGCTAGCTCGCCTTACAAGAAACACACTCTGCTTTTGAGAAAAGAGCACTCTTCTACTCTACTGTGTAACCTACGGTGTCCGAACAGTGAGCTTGCTCAGAACAACAGAACTGTGCTTCCTCCACACACGGGCCATATCTAGTTCAACTCTGCTTAGGAACCTCACAAGAACAGTAGCTCCACTTCAGTCCAATACACTGTACATGCAGGGAAGAGACGCCAGTGCTATTTGCCCTCTGTATGACAATGGGAGCGCAATAGTGACTCTTCTTATGAGAAAACACCTCTTGCTCGTAGGACCAGAAACTGCATGGGGTTCAACTCCATTTCTGACTGGGAAACAAACACTAGCTCGCCTTACAAGAAACACACTCTGTTTTTGAGAAAAGAGCACTCTTCTACTCTACTGTATTTCCTATGTGGTCTGAACAGTGAGCTTGCTCAGAACAAAAGAAATGTGCTTCCTACACACAGGGGCCATATCTAGTTCAACTCTGCTTAGGAAACTGACAAGAATAGTAGCTCCGCTTCCGTCCAATACACTGTACTTGCTGGGAACAGACGTGAGTGCTATTTGCACTGTGTATGGCAATGGGAGCGCAAGAGTGACTTTCCTTCCCAGAAAACAACTCTTGCTCATAGGACCAAAAACTGCATGTGATTCAACTCCATTTAGGACTGGGAAACAAACGCTAGCTCGCCTTACAAGAAACACACTCTGCTTTTGAGAAAAGAGCACTCTTCTACTCTATGTGTTTCCTATGGGGTCTGAACAGTGAGCTTGCTCAGAACAAAAGAACTGTGCTTCCTACACACACGGACCATATCTAGTTCAACTCTGCTTAGGAAACTGACATTAACGGTAGCTCCTCCTCAGTCCAATACACTGTCCTAGCTGGGAACAGACGCGGGTGCTATTTGTACTGTGTCTGGCAATAGGAGCGCAATAGTGACTCTTCTTATGAGAAAACAACTCTTGCTGGCAGGACAAGAAACTGCATGGGATTCAACTCTATTTAGGACTGGGAAACAAACGATAGCTCGACTTACAAGAAACACACTCTGGATTGAGAAAGGAGCACTCTTCTACTCTAATGTGTTTCCTATAGTGCCAGAACAGTGAGCATTCTCAGAACAAAAGAACTGTGCTTCCTACACACACGGTCCATATCTAGTTAAACTCTGCTTAGGAAACTGACAAGAACAGTAGATCCTCCTCAGTCCAATACACTGTACATGCTGGGAACAGATGCCAGTGTGATTTGCCCTGTGTATGACAATGGGAGCGCAATAGTGACTCTTCTTACCAGAAAACAACTCTTGCTCGTCGGACCAGATACTGCATGTGATTCAACTCCATTTAGGATTGGGAAACAAACACTAGCTCGCCTTACAAGAAACATACTCTGCTTTTGAGAAAAGAGCACTCTTCCACTCTAGTGTGTTTCCTATGGGGTCCGAAAATTGAGCTTGCTCAGAACAAAAGAACTGTGCTTCCTACACACATGGGCCATATCTAGTTCAACTCTGCTTAGGAAACTGACAAGAACAGTAGCTCCTCTTCAGTCCAATACACTGTACTTGCTGGGAACAGACGGGAGTGCTATTTGCACTGTGTATGGCATTGGGAGCGCAATAGTGACTTTCCTTACCAGAAAACATCTCTTGCTCATAGGACTAAAAACTGCATGTGATTCAACTCCATTTAGGAATGGGAAACAAATGCTAGCTCGCCTTACAAGAAACACACTCTGCTTTTGAGAAAAGAACACTCTTCTACTCTACTGTGTTTCCTAGGGGGTCCAAACAGTGAGCTTGCTCAGAACAATAGAACAGTGCTTCCTATACACAGGTGCCATATCTAGTTCAACTCTGCTTAGAAAACTGACAAGAACAGTAGCTCCGCTTCAGTCCAATACACTGTACTTGCTGGGAACAGACGCGAGTGCTATTTGCACTGTGTATGGCAATGGGAGCACAAGAGTGACTTTCCTTACCAGAAAACAACTCTTGCTCATAGGACCAAAAACTGCATGTGATTCAACTCCATTTAGGACTGGGAAACAAACGCTAGCTCACCTTACAAGAAACACACTCTGCTTTTGAGAAAAGAGCACTCTTCTACTCTACTGTTTTTCCTATAGGGCCAGAACAGTGAGATTGCTCAGAACAAAAGAACTGTGCTTCCTACAAATACGGCCATATCTAGTTCAATTCTGCTTAGGAAACTGACAAGAACAGTAGATCCACTTCAGTCCAATACACTGTACATGCTGGGAACAGACGCCAGTGCTATTTGCCCTGTGTATGACAATGGGAGCACAATAGTGACTCTTCTTACCAGAAAACAACTCTTGCTTTTAGGACAAGAAACTGCGTGTGATTCAACTCCATTTAGGACTGGGAAACAAACGGTAGCTCGCCTTACAAGAAACACACTCTGCTTTTGAGAAAAGAGCACTCTTCTACTCTACTGTGTATCCTAGGGGGTCCGAACAGTGAGCTTGCTCAGAACAACAGAACTGTGCTTCCTCCACACACGGGCCATATCTAGTTCAACTCTGCTTAGGAAACTGACATGAACAGTAGTTCCACTCAGTCCAATACACTGTACATGCAGGGAACAGACGCCAGTGCTATTTTTCCTCTGTATGACCATGGGAGCGCAATAGTGACTCTTTTTATCAAAACACACCTCTTGCTCGTAGGACCAGAAACTGCATAGGATTCAACTCCATTTCTGACTGGGAAACAAACACTAGCTCGCCTTACAAGAAACACACTCTGCTTTTGAGAAAAGAGCACTCTTCTACTCTACTGTATTTCCTATGTGGTCCGAACAGTGAGCTTGCTCAGAACAAAAGAAATGTGCTTCCTACACACAGGGGCCATATCTAGTTCAACTCTGCTTAGGAAACTGACAAGAATAGTAGCTCTGCTTCCGTCCAATACACTGTACTTGCTGGGAACAGACGTGAGTGCTATTTGCACTGTGTATGGCAATGGGAGCGCAAGAGTGACTTTCCTTCCCAGAAAACAACTCTTGCTCATAGGACCAAAAACTGCATGTGATTCAACTCCATTTAGGACTGGGAAACAAATGCTAGCTCGCCTTACAAGAAACACACTCTGCTTTTGAGAAAAGAGCACTCTTCTACTCTACTGTGTTTCCTATAGGGCCAGAACAGTGAGCTTGCTCAGAACAAAAGAACTGTGCTTCCTACAAATACGGCCATATCTAGTTCAATTATGCTTAGGAAACTGAAAAGAACAGTAGATCCTCTTCAGTCCAATACAGTGTACATGGTGGGAACACACTCCAGTGTTATTTGCCCTGTGAATGACAATGGGAGCACAATAGTGACTCTTCTTGCCAGAAAACAACTCTTGCTCGTAGGACAAGAAACTGCATGTGATTCAACTCCATTTAGGACTGAGAAACAAATGCTAGCTCGCTTTACAAGAAACACACTCTGCTTTTGAGAAAAGAGCACTCTTCTACTCAACTGTGTTTCATATGGGGTCTGAACAGTGAGCTTGCTCAGAACAAAAGAACTGTGCTTCCTACACACAGGGGCCATATCTAGTTCAACTCTGCTTAGGAAACTGACAAGAACAGTAGCTCCTCTTCAGTCCAATACACTGTACTTGCTGGGAACAGACGCCAGTGCTATTTTCACTGTGTATGGCAATGCGAGCACAATAATGACTTTCCTTACCAGAAAACAACTCTTGCTCATAGGACCAAAAACTGCATGTGATTCAACTCCATTTCTGACTGGGAAACAAACACTAGCTCGCCTTACAAGAAACACACTCTGCTTTTGAGAAAAGAGCACTCTTTAATCTACTGTATTTTCTATGTGGTCCTAACAGTGAGCTTGCTCAGAACAAAAGAACTGTGCCTCCTACACACAGGGTCCATATCTAGTTCAACTCTGCTTAGGAAACTGACAAGAACGGTAGCTCCTCTTCAGTCCAATACACTGTAATAGCTGGGAACAGACACGAGTGCTATTTGCACTGTGTATGGCAATAGGAGCACAATAGTGACTCTTTTTATCGGAAAACACCTCTTGCTGGTAGGACCAGAAACTGCATGGGATTCAACTCCATTTCTGACTGGGAAACAAACACTAGCTCGCCTTATAAGAAACACACTCTGCTTTTGAGAAAAGAGCACTCTTCTACTCTAATGTGTTTTCTATGGGGTCCGAAAAGTGAGCTTGCTCAGAACAAAAGAAATGTGCTTCCTACACACAGGGGCCATATCTAGTTCAACTCTGCTTAGGAAACTGACAAGAACAGTAGCTCCGATTCAGTCCAATACACTGTACTTGCTGGGAACAGATGCCAGTGCTATTTGCCCTGTTTATGACAATGGGAGCGCAATAGTGACTCTTCTTACCAGAAAACATCTCTTGCTCGTAGGACCAGAAACTGCATGTATTTCAAATCCATTTAGGACTGGGAAACAAACGCTAGCTCGCCTTACAAGAAACACACTCTGCTTTTGAGAAAAGAGCACACTTCTACTCTACTGTTTTTCCTATAGGGCCAGAACAGTGAGTTTGCTCAGAACAAAAGAACTGTGATTCCTACAAATACGGCCATATCTAGTTCAATTCTGCTTATGAAACTGACAAGAACAGTAGATCCTCTTCAGTCCAATACAATTTACATGCTGGGAACAGACGCCAGTGCTATTTGCCCTGTGTATGACAATGGGAGCACAATAGTGACTCTTCTTACCAGAAAACATTTCTTGCTCCTAGGACAAGAAACTGCATGTGATTCAACTCCATTTAGGACTGGGAAACAAACGCTAGCTCGCCTTACAAGAAACACACTCTGCTTTTGAGAAAAGAGCACTCTTCTACTCTACTGTGTATCCTACGGTGTCCGAACAGTGAGCTTGCTCAGAACAACAGAACTGTGCTTCCTCCACACACGGGCCATATCTAGTTCAACTCTGCTTAGGAACCTGACAAGAACAGTAGCTCCACTTCAGTCCAATACACTGTACATGCAGGGAACAGACGCCAGTGCTATTTGTCCTCTGTATGACAATGGGAGCGCAATAGTGACTCTTCTTATCAGAAAACACCTCTTGCTCGTAGGACCAGAAACTGCAAGGGGTTCAACTCCATTTCTGACTGGGAAACAAACACTAGCTCGCCTTACAGGAAACACACTCTGCTTTTGAGAAAAGAGCACTCTTCTACTCTACTGTATTTCCTATGTGGTCCGAACAGTGAGCTTGCTCAGAACAAAAGAAATATGCTTCATACACACAGGGGCCATATCTAGTTCAACTCTGCTTAGGAAACTGAGAAGAATAGTAGCTCCGCTTCAGTCAAATACACTGTACTTGCTGGGAACAGACGTGAGTGCTATTTGCACTGTGTATGGCAATGGGAGCGCAAGAGTGACTTTCCTTCCCAGAAAACAACTCTTGCTCATAGGACCAAAAACTGCATGTGATTCAACTCCATTTAGGACTGGGAAACAAATGCTAGCTCGCCTTACAAGAAACACACTCTGCTTTTGAGAAAAGAGCACTCTTCTACTCTACTGTGTTTCCTATAGGGCCAGAACAGTGAGCTTGGTCAGAACAAAAGAACTGTGCTTCATACAAATACGGCCATATCTAGTTCAATTATGCTTAGGAAACTGAAAAGAACAGTAGATCCTCTTCAGTCCAATACAGTGTACATGCTGGGAACAGACACCAGTGCTATTTGCACTGTGTATGGCAATGAGAGCGCAATAATGACTTTCCTTATCAGAAAACAACTCTTGCTCGTAGGACAAGAAACTGCATGTGATTCAACTCCATTTAGGACTGGGAAACAAATGCTAGCTCGCTTTACAAGAAACACACTCTGCTTTTGAGAAAAGAGCACTCTTCTACTCAACTGTGTTTCATATGGGGTCTGAACAGTGAGCTTGCTCAGAACAAAAGAACTGTGCTTCCTACACACAGGGTCCATATCTAGTTCAACTCTGCTTAGGAAACTGACAAGAACAGTAGCTCCTCTTCAGTCCAATACACTGTAATAGCTGGTAACAGACACGAGTGCTATTTGCACTGTGTATGGCAATAGGAGCACAATAGTGACTCTTCGTATCGGAAAACACCTCTTGCTGGTAGGACCAGAAACTGCATGGGATTCAACTCCATTTCTGACTGGGAAACAAACACTAGCTCGCCTTATAAGAAACACACTCTGCTTTTGAGAAAAGAGCACTCTTCTACTCTACTGTGTTTCCTATGGGGTCCGAAAAGTGAGCTTGCTCAGAACAAAAGAACTGTGCTTCCTACACACAAGGGACATATCTAGTTCAACTCTGCTTAGGAAACTGACAAGAACAGTAGCTCCACTTCAGTCCAATACACTGTACTTGCTGGGAACAGATGCCAGTGCTATTTGCCCTGTTTATGACAATAGGAGCGCAATAGTGACTCTTCTTACCAGAAAACATCTCTTGCTTGTAGGACCAGAAATGCATGTATTTCAAATCCATTTAGGAATGGGAAACAAACGCTAGCTCGCCTTACAAGAAACACACCCTGCTTTTGAGAAAAGAGCACTCTTCTACTCTACTGTGTTTCCTATAGGGCCAGAACAGTGAGTTTGCTCAGAACAAAAGAACTGTGCTTCCTACAAATACGGCCATATCTAGTTCAATTCTGCTTAGGAAACTGACAAGAACAGTAGATCCTCTTCAGTCCAATACACTGTACTTGCTGGAAAGAGACGCGAGTGCTATTTGCACTGTGTCTGACAATGGGAGCGCAATAGTGACTTTCCTTACCAGAAAACAACTCTTGCTCATAGGACCAAAAACAGGATGTGATTCAACTCCATTTAGTACTGGGAAACAAACGCTAGCTTGCCTTACAAGAAACACACTCTGCTTTTGAGAAAAGAGCACTCTTCTACTCTATGTGTTTCCTATGGGGTCTGAACAGTGAGCTTGCTCAGAACAAAAGAACTGTGCTTCCTACACACACAGACCATATCTAGTTCAACTCTGCTTAGGAAACTGACATTAACGGTAGCTCCTCCTCAGTCCAATACACTGTCCTAGCTGGGAACAGACGCGAGTGCTATTTGTACTGTGTCTGGCAATAGGAGCGCAATAGTGACTCTTCTTATCAGAAAACAACTCTTGCTGGCATTACAAGAAACTGCATGGGATTCAACTCTATTTAGGACTGGGAAACAAACAATAGCTCGACTTACAAGAAACACACTCTGGATTGAGAAAGGAGCACTCTTCTACTCTAATGTGTTTCCTATAGTGCCAGAACAGTGAGCATTCTCAGAACAAAAGAACTGTGCTTCCTACACACACGGTCCATATCTAGTTAAACTCTGCTTAGGAAACTGACAAGAACAGTAGATCCTCCTCAGTCCAATACACTGTACATGCTGGGAACAGATGCCAGTGTGATTTGCCCTGTGTATGACAATGGGAGCGCAATAGTGACTCTTCTTACCAGAAAACAACTCTTGCTCGTCGGACCAGATACTGCATGTGATTCAACTCCATTTAGGATTGGGAAACAAACACTAGCTCGCCTTACAAGAAACATACTCTGCTTTTGAGAAAAGAGCACTCTTCCACTCTAGTGTGTTTCCTATGGGGTCCGAAAATTGAGCTTGCTCAGAACAAAAGAACTGTGCTTCCTACACACATGGGCCATATCTAGTTCAACTCTGCTTAGGAAACTGACAAGAACAGTAGCTCCTCTTCAGTCCAATACACTGTACTTGCTGGGAACAGACGGGAGTGCTATTTGCACTGTGTATGGCATTGGGAGCGCAATAGTGACTTTCCTTACCAGAAAACATCTCTTGCTCATAGGACCAAAAACTGCATGTGATTCAACTCCATTTAGGAATGGGAAACAAATGCTAGCTCGCCTTACAAGAAACACACTCTGCTTTTGAGAAAAGAACACTCTTCTACTCTACTGTGTTTCCTATGGGGTCCAAACAGTGAGCTTGCTCAGAACAATAGAACAGTGCTTCCTATACACAGGGGCCATATCTAGTTCAACTCTGCTTAGAAAACTGACAAGAACAGTAGCTCCGCTTCAGTCCAATACACTGTACTTGCTGGGAACAGACGCGAGTGCTATTTGCACTGTGTATGGCAATGGGAGCACAAGAGTGACTTTCCTTACCAGAAAACAACTCTTGCTCATAGGACCAAAAACTGCATGTGATTCAACTCCATTTAGGACTGGGAAACAAACGCTAGCTCACCTTACAAGAAACACACTCTGCTTTTGAGAAAAGAGCACTCTTCTACTCTACTGTTTTTCCTATAGGGCCAGAACAGTGAGATTGCTCAGAACAAAAGAACTGTGCTTCCTACAAATACGGCCATATCTAGTTCAATTCTGCTTAGGAAACTGACAAGAACAGTAGATCCACTTCAGTCCAATACACTGTACATGCTGGGAACAGACGCCAGTGCTATTTGCCCTGTGTATGACAATGGGAGCACAATAGTGACTCTTCTTACCAGAAAACAACTCTTGCTTTTAGGACAAGAAACTGCGTGTGATTCAACTCCATTTAGGACTGGGAAACAAACGGTAGCTCGCCTTACAAGAAACACACTCTGCTTTTGAGAAAAGAGCACTCTTCTACTCTACTGTGTATCCTAGGGGGTCCGAACAGTGAGCTTGCTCAGAACAACAGAACTGTGCTTCCTCCACACACGGGCCATATCTAGTTCAACTCTGCTTAGGAAACTGACATGAACAGTAGTTCCACTCAGTCCAATACACTGTACATGCAGGGAACAGACGCCAGTGCTATTTTTCCTCTGTATGACCATGGGAGCGCAATAGTGACTCTTCTTATCAAAACACACCTCTTGCTCGTAGGACCAGAAACTGCATGGGATTCAACTCCATTTCTGACTGGGAAACAAACACTAGCTCGCCTTACAAGAAACACACTCTGCTTTTGAGAAAAGAGCACTCTTCTACTCAACTGTGTTTCCTATGGGGTCTGAACAGTGAGCTTGCTCAGAACAAAAGAACTGTGCTTCCTACACACAGGGGCAATATCTAGTTCAACTCTGCTTAGGAAACTGACAAGAAAAGTAGCTCCGCTTCAGTCCAATACACTGTACTTGCTGGGAACAGACACCAGTGCTATTTGCACTGTGTATGGCAATGCGAGCGCAATAATGACTTTCCTTATCAGAAAACAACTCTTGCTCATAGGACCAAAAACTGCATGTATTTCAAATCCATTTAGGACTGGGAAACAAACGCTAGCTCGCCTTACAAGAAACACACTCTGCTTTTGAGAAAAGATCACTCTTCTACTCAACTGTGTTTCCTATGGGGTCCAAACAGTGAGCTTGCTCAGAACAAAAGAACTGTGCTTCCTACACACACGAACCATATCTAGTTCAACTCTGCTTAGGAAACTGACAAGAATGGTAGCTCCACTTCAGTCCAATACACTGTACATGCAGGGAACAGACGCCAGTGCTATTTGTCCTCTGTATGACAATGGGAGCGCAATAGTGACTCTTCTTATCAGAAAACACCTCTTGCTCGTAGGACCAGAAATTGCATGGGGTTCAACTCCATTTCTGACTGGGAAACAAACGCTAGCTCGCCTTACAAGAAACACACTCTGCTTTTGAGAAAAGAGCACTCTTCTACTCTACTGTATTTCCTATGTGGTCTGAACAGTGAGCTTGCTCAGAACAAAAGAAATGTGCTTCCTACACACAGGGGCCATATCTAGTTCAACTCTGCTTAGGAAACTGACAAGAATAGTAGCTCCGCTTCAGTCCAATACACTGTACTTGCTGGGAACAGACGTGAGTGCTATTTGCACTGTGTATGGCAATGGGAGCGCAAGAGTGACTTTCCTTCCCAGAAAACAACTCTTGCTCATAGGACCAAAAACTGCATGTGATTCAACTCCATTTAGGACTGGGAAACAAATGCTAGCACGCCTTACAAGAAACACACTCTGCTTTTGAGAAAAGAGCACTCTTCTACTCTACTGTGTTTCCTATAGGGCCAGAACAGTGAGCTTGCTCAGTACAAAAGAACTGTGATTCCTACAAATACGGCCATATCTAGTTCAATTATGCTTAGGAAACTGAAAAGAACAGTAGATCCTCTTCAGTCCAATACAGTGTACATGGTGGGAACACACTCCAGTGTTATTTGCCCTGTGAATGACAATGGGAGCACAATGGTGACTCTTCTTGCCAGAAAACAACTCTTGCTCGTAGGACAAGAAACTGCATGTGATTCAACTCCATTTAGGACTGGGAAACAAATGCTAGCTCGCTTTACAAGAAACACACTCTGCTTTTGAGAAAAGAGCACTCTTCTACTCAACTGTGTTTCATATGGGGTCTGAACAGTGAGCTTGCTCAGAACAAAAGAACTGTGCTTCCTACACACAGGGGCAATATCTAGTTCAACTCTGCTTAGGAAACTGACAAGAACAGTAGCTCCTCTTCAGTCCAAAACACTGAACTTGCTTGGAACAGACGCCAGTGCTATTTTCACTGTGTATGGCAATGCGAGCACAATAATGACTTTCCTTACCAGAAAACAACTCTTGCTCATAGGACCAAAAACTGCATGTGATTCAACTCCATTTCTGACTGGGAAACAAACACTAGCTCGCCTTACAAGAAACACACTCTGCTTTTGAGAAAAGAGCACTCTTCTACTCTACTGTATTTCCTATGTGGTCCGAACAGTGAGCTTGCTCAGAACAAAAGAACTGTGCTTCCTACACACAGGGTCCATATCTAGTTCAACTCTGCTTAGGAACCTGACAAGAACAGTAGCTCCTCTTCAGTCCAATACACTGTAATAGCTGGAAACAGACACGAGTGCTATTTGCACTGTGTATGGCAATAGGAGCCCAATAGTGACTCTTTTTATCGGAAAACACCTCTTGCTGGTAGGACCAGAAACTGCATGGGATTCAACTCCATTTCTGACTGGGAAACAAACACTAGCTCGCCTTATAAGAAACACACTCTGCTTTTGAGAAAAGAGCACTCTTCTACTCTAATGTGTTTTCTATGGGGTCCGAAAAGTGAGCTTGCTCAGAACAAAAGAAATGTGCTTCCTACACACAGGGGCCATATCTAGTTCAACTCTGCTTAGGAAACTGACAAGAACAGTAGCTCCGATTCAGTCCAATACACTGTACTTGCTGGGAACAGATGCCAGTGCTATTTGCCCTGTTTATGACAATGGGAGCGCAATAGTGACTCTTCTTACCAGAAAACATCTCTTGCTCGTAGGACCAGAAACTGCATGTATTTCAAATCCATTTAGGACTGGGAAACAAACGCTAGCTCGCCTTACAAGAAACACACTCTGCTTTTGAGAAAAGAGCACACTTCTACTCTACTGTTTTTCCTATAGGGCCAGAACAGTGAGTTTGCTCAGAACAAAAGAACTGTGATTCCTACAAATACGGCCATATCTAGTTCAATTCTGCTTACGAACCTGACAAGAACAGTAGATCCTCTTCAGTCCAATACAATTTACATGCTGGGAACAGACGCCAGTGCTATTTGCCCTGTGTATGACAATGGGAGCACAATAGTGACTCTTCTTACCAGAAAACATCTCTTGCTCCTAGGACAAGAAACTGCATGTGATTCAACTCCATTTAGGACTGGGAAACAAACGCTAGCTCGCCTTACAAGAAACACACTCTGCTTTTGAGAAAAGAGCACTCTTCTACTCTACTGTGTATCCTACGGTGTCCGAACAGTGAGCTTGCTCAGAACAACAGAACTGTGCTTCCTCCACACACGGGCCATATCTAGTTCAACTCTGCTTAGGAACCTGACAAGAACAGTAGCTCCACTTCAGTCCAATACACTGTACATGCAGGGAACAGACGCCAGTGCTATTTGTCCTCTGTATGACAATGGGAGCGCAATAGTGACTCTTCTTATCAGAAAACACCTCTTGCTCGTAGGACCAGAAATTGCATGGGGTTCAACTTCATTTCTGACTGGGAAACAAACACTAGCTCGCCTTACAAGAAACACACTCTGCTTTTGAGAAAAGAGCACTCTTCTACTCTACTGTATTTCCTATGTGGTCCGAACAGTGAGCTTGCTCAGAACAAAAGAAATGTGCTTCCTACACACAGGGGCCATATCTAGTTCAACTCTGCTTAGGAAACTGAGAAGAATAGTAGCTCCGCTTCAGTCCAATACACTGTACTTGCTGGGAACAGACGTGAGTGCTATTTGCACTGTGTATGGCAATGGGAGCGCAAGAGTGACTTTCCTTCCCAGAAAACAACTCTTGCTCATAGGACCAAAAACTGCATGTGATTCAACTCCATTTAGGACTGGGAAACAAATCCTAGCTCGCCTTACAAGAAACACACTCTGCTTTTGAGAAAAGAGCACTCTTCTACTCTACTGTGTTTCCTATAGGACCAGAACAGTGAGCTTGCTCAGAACAAAAGAACTGTGCTTCCTACAAATACGGCCATATCTAGTTCAATTATGCTTAGGAAACTGAAAAGAACAGTAGATTCTCTTCAGTCCAATACAGTGTACATTTTGGGAACAGACTCCAGTGTTATTTGCCCTGTGAATGACAATGGGAGCACAATAGTGACTCTTCTTGCCAGAAAACAACTCTTGCTCGTAGGACAAGAAACTGCATGTGATTCAACTCCATTTAGGACTGGGAAACAAATGCTAGCTCGCTTTACAAGAAACACACTCTGCTTTTGAGAAAAGAGCACTCTTCTACTCAACTGTGTTTCATATGGGGTCTGAACAGTGAGCTTGCTCAGAACAAAAGAACTGTGCTTCCTACACACAGGGGCAATATCTAGTTAAACTCTGCTTAGGAAACTGACAAGAACAGTAGCTACTCTTCAGTCCAATACACTGTACTTGCTGGGAACAGACGCCAGTGCTATTTTCACTGTGTATGGCAATGCGAGCACAATAATGACTTTCCTTACCAGAAAACAACTCTTGCTCATAGGACCAAAAACTGCATGTGATTCAACTCCATTTCTGACTGGGAAACAAACACTAGGTCGCCTTACAAGAAACACACTCTGCTTTTGAGAAAAGAGCACTCTTCTACTCTACTGTATTTCCTATGTGGTCCGAACAGTGAGCTTGCTCAGAACAAAAGAACTGTGCTTCCTACACACAGGGTCCATATCTAGTTCAACTCTGCTTAGGAAACTGACAAGAACAGTAGCTCCTCTTCAGTCCAATACACTGTAATAGCTGGGAACAAACACGAGTGCTATTTGCACTGTGTATGGCAATAGGAGCACAATAGTGACTCTTCTTATCGGAAAACACCTCTTGCTGGTAGGACCAGAAACTGCATGGGATTCAACTCCATTTCTGACTGGGAAACAAACACTAGCTCGCCTTATAAGAAACACACTCTGCTTTTGAGAAAAGAGCACTCTTCTACTCTACTGTGTTTCCTATGGGGTCCGAAAAGTGAGCTTGCTCAGAACAAAAGAACTGTGCTTCCTACACACAAGGGACATATCTAGTTCAACTCTGCTTAGGAAACTGACAAGAACAGTAGCTCCACTTCAGTCCAATACACTGTACTTGCTGGGAACAGATGCCAGTGCTATTTGCCCTGTTTATGACAATAGGAGCGCAATAGTGACTCTTCTTACCAGAAAACATCTCTTGCTCGTAGGACCAGAAATGCATGTATTTCAAATCCATTTAGGAATGGGAAACAAACGCTAGCTCGCCTTACAAGAAACACACCCTGCTTTTGAGAAAAGAGCACTCTTCTACTCTACTGTGTTTCCTATAGGGCCAGAACAGTGAGTTTGCTCAGAACAAAAGAACTGTGCTTCCTACAAATACGGCCATATCTAGTTCAATTCTGCTTAGGAAACTGACAAGAACAGTAGATCCTCTTCAGTCCAATACACTGTACTTGCTGGGAACAGACGCGAGTGCTATTTGCACTGTGTCTGACAATGGGAGCGCAATAGTGACTTTCCTTACCAGAAAACAACTCTTGCTCATAGGACCAAAAACAGGATGTGATTCAACTCCATTTAGTACTGAAAAACAAACGCTAGCTTGCCTTACAAGAAACACACTCTGCTTTTGAGAAAAGAGCACTCTTCTACTCTACTGTGTTTCCTATGGGGTCTGAACAGTGAGCTTGCTCAGAACAAAAGAACTGTGCTTCCTACACACACGGACCATATCTAGTTCAACTCTGCTTAGGAAACTGACATTAACGGTAGCTCCTCCTCAGGCCAATACACTGTCCTAGCTGGGAACAGACGCGAGTGCTATTTGTACTGTGTCTGGCTATAGGAGCGCAATAGTGACTCTTCTTATCAGAAAACAACTCTTGCTGGCAGGACCAGAAACTGCATGGGATTCAACTCTATTTAGGACTGGGAAACAAACGATAACTCGACTTACAAGAAACACACTCTGGATTGAGAAAGGAGCACTCTTCTACTCTAATGTGTTTCCTATAGGGCCAGAACAGTGAGCATTCTCAGAACAAAAGAACTGTGCTTCCTACACACACGGTCCATATCTAGTTAAACTCTGCTTAGGAAACTGACAAGAACAGTAGATCCTCCTCAGTCCAATACACTGTACATGCTGGGAACAGATGCCAGTGTGATTTGCCCTGTGTATGACAATGGGAGCGCAATAGTGACTCTTCTTACCAGAAAACAACTCTTGCTCGTAGGACCAGATACTGCATGTGATTCAACTCCATTTAGGATTGGGAAACAAACACTAGCTCGCCTTACAAGAAACAAACTCTGCTTTTGAGAAAAGAGCACTCTTCCACTATAGTGTGTTTCCTATGGGGTCCGAAAATTGAGCTTGCTCAGAAAAAGAACTGTGCTTCCTACACACAGGGGCCATATCTAGTTCAACTCTGCTTAGGAAACTGACAAGAACAGTAGCTCCTCTTCAGTCCAATACACTGTACTTGCTGGGAACAGACGGGAGTGCTATTTGCACTGTGTATGGCATTGGGAGCGCAATAGTGACTTTCCTTACCAGAAAACATCTCTTGGTCATAGGACCAAAAACTGCATGTGATTCAACTCCATTTAGGAATGGGAAACAAATGCTAGCTCGCCTTACAAGAAACACACTCTGCTTTTAAGAAAAGAACACTCTTCTACTCTACTGTGTTTCCTAGGGGGTCCAAACAGTGAGCTTGCTCAGAACAAAAGAAGTGTGCTTCCTACACACAGGGGCCATATCTAGTTCAACTCTGCTTAGAAAACTGACAAGAACAGTAGCTCCGCTTCAGTCCAATACACTGTACTTGCTGGGAACAGACACGAGTGCTATTTGCACTGTGTATGGCAATGGGAGCACAAGAGTGACTTTCCTTACCAGAAAACAACTCTTGCTCATAGGACCAAAAACTGCATGTGATTCAACTCCATTTAGGACTGGGAAACAAACGCTAGCTCACCTTACAAGAAACACACTCTGCTTTTGAGAAAAGAGCACTCTTCTACTCTACTGTTTTTCCTATAGGGCCAGAACAGTGAGTTTGCTCAGAACAAAAGAACTGTGCTTCCTACAAATACGGCCATATCTAGTTCAATTCTGCTTAGGAAACTGACAAGAACAGTAGATCCACTTCAGTCCAATACACTGTACATGCTGGGAACAGACGCCAGTGCTATTTGCCCTGTGTATGACAATGGGAGCACAATAGTGACTCTTCTTACCAGAAAACAACTCTTGCTTGTAAGACAAGAAACTGCGTGTGATTCAACTCCATTTAGGACTGGGAAACAAACGCTAGCTCGCCTTACAAGAAACACACTCTGCTTTTGAGAAAAGAGCACTCTTCTAGTCTACTGTGTATCCTAGGGGGTCCGAACAGTGAGCTTGCTCAGAACAACAGAACTGTGCTTCCTCCACACACGGGCCATATCTAGTTCAACTCTGCTTAGGAAACTGACATGAACAGTAGCTCCACTCAGTCCAATACACTGTACATGCAGGGAACAGACGCCAGTGCTATTTTTCCTCTGTATGACCACGGGAGCGCAATAGTGACTCTTCTTATCAAAACACACCTCTTGCTCGTAGGACCAGAAACTGCATGGGATTCAACTCCATTTCTGACTGGGAAACAAACACTAGCTCGCCTTACAAGAAACACACTCTGCTTTTGAGAAAAGAGCACTCTTCTACTCAACTGTGTTTCCTATGGGGTCTGAACAGTGAGCTTGCTCAGAACAAAAGAAGTGTGCTTCGTAAACACAGGGGCAATATCTAGTTCAACTCTGCTTAGGAAACTGACAAGAACAGTAGCTCCGCTTCAGTCCAATACACTGTACTTGCTGAGAACAGACACCAGTGCTATTTGCACTGTGTATGGCAATGCGAGCGCAATAATGACTTTCCTTATCAGAAAACAACTCTTGCTCATAGGACCAAAAACTGCATGTGATTCAACTCCATTTAGGACTGGGAAACAAACGCTAGCTCGCCTTACAAGAAACACACTCTGCTTTTGAGAAAAGATCACTCTTCTACTCAACTGTGTTTCCTATGGGTTCCAAACAGTGAGCTTGCTCAGAACAAAAGAACTGTGCTTCCTACACACACGGGCCATATCTAGTTCAACTCTGCTTAGGAAACTGACAAGAATGGTAGCTCCTCTTCAGTCCAATACACTGTAATAGCTGGGAACAGACGCGAGTGCTATTTGCACTGTGTATGGCAATAGGAGCACAATAGTGACTCTTCTTATTGGAAAACACGTCTTGCTGGTAGGACCAGAAACTGCATGGGATTCAACTCCATTTCTGACTGGGAAACAAACACTAGCTCGCCTTATAAGAAACACACTCTGCTTTTGAGAAAAGAGCACTCTTCTACTCTAATGTGTTTTCTATGGGGTCCGAAAAGTGAGCTTGCTCAGAACAAAGAAATGTGCTTCCTACACACAGGGGCCATATCTAGTTCAACTCTGCTTAGGAAACTGACAAGAACAGTAGCTCCGCTTCAGTCCAATACACTGTTCTTGCTGGGAACAGATGCCAGTGCTATTTGCCCTGTTTATGACAATGGGAGCGCAATAGTGACTCTTCTTACCAGAAAACATCTCTTGCTCGTAGGAGCAGAAACTGCATGTATTTCAAATCCATTTAGGACTGGGAAACAAACGCTAGCTCCCCTTACAAGAAACACACTCTGCTTTTGAGAAAAGAGCACACTTCTACTCTACTGTTTTTCCTATAGGGCCAGAACAGTGAGTTTGCTCAGAACAAAAGAACTGTGATTCCTACAAATACGGCCATATCTAGTTCAATTCTGCTTACGAACCTGACAAGAACAGTAGATCCTCTTCAGTCCAATACAATTTACATGCTGGGAACAGACGCCAGTGCTATTTGCCCTGTGTATGACAATGGGAGCACAATAGTGACTCTTCTTACCAGAAAACATCTCTTGCTCCTAGGACAAGAAACTTCATGTGATTCAACTCCATTTAGGACTGGGAAACAAACGCTAGCTCGCCTTACAAGAAACACACTCTGCTTTTGAGAAAAGAGCACTCTTCTACTCTACTGTGTATCCTTCGGTGTCCGAACAGTGAGCATGCTCAGAACAACAGAACTGTGCTTCCTCCACACACGGGCCATATCTAGTTCAACTCTGCTTAGGAACCTGACAAGAACAGTAGCTCCACTTCAGTCCAATACACTGTACATGCAGGGAACAGACGCCAGTGCTATTTGTCCTCTGTATGACAATGGGAGCGCAATAGTGACTCTTCTTATCAGAAAACACCTCTTGCTCGTAGGACCAGAAACTGCATGGGGTTCAACTCCATTTCTGACTGGGAAACAAACACTAGCTCGCCTTACAAGAAACACACTCTGCTTTTGAGAAAAGAGCACTCTTCTACTCTACTGTATTTCCTATATGGTCAGAACAGTGAGCTTGCTCCTAACAAAAGAAATGTGCTTCCTACACACAGGGGCCATATCTAGTTCAACTCTGCTTAGGAAACTGACAAGAATAGTAGCTCCGCTTCAGTCCAATACACTGTACTTGCTGGGAACAGACGTGAGTGCTATTTGCACTGTGTATGGCAATGGGAGCGCAAGAGTGACTTTCCTTCCCAGAAAACAACTCTTGCTCATAGGACCAAAAACTGCATGTGATTCAACTCCATTTAGGACTGGGAAACAAATGCTAGCTCGCCTTACAAGAAACACACTCTGCTTTTGAGAAAAGAGCACTCTTCTACTCTACTGTGTTTCCTATAGGGCCAGAACAGTGAGCTTGCTCAGTACAAAAGAACTGTGCTTCCTACAAATACGGCCATATCTAGTTCAATTATGCTTAGGAAACTGAAAAGAACAGTAGATCCTCTTCAGTCCAATACAGTGTACATGGTGGGAACAGACTCCAGTGTTATTTGCCCTGTGAATGACAATGGGAGCACAATAGTGACTCTTCTTGCCAGAAAACAACTCTTGCTCGTAGGACAAGAAACTGCATGTGATTCAACTCCATTTAGGACTGGGAAACAAATGCTAGCTCGCTTTACAAGAAACACTCTCTGCTTTTGAGAAAAGAGCACTCTTCTACTCAACTGTGTTTCATATGGGGTCTGAACAGTGAGCTTGCTCAGAACAAAAGAACTGTGCTTCCTACACACAGGGGCAATATCTAGTTCAACTCTGCTTAGGAAACTGACAAGAACAGTAGCTCCTCTTCAGTCCAATACACTGAACTTGCTGGGAACAGACGCCAGTGCTATTTTCACTGTGTATGGCAATGCGAGCACAATAATGACTTTCCTTACCAGAAAATAACTCTTGCTCATAGGACCAAAAACTGCATGTGATTCAACTCCATTTCTGACTGGGAAACAAACACTAGCTCGCCTTACAAGAAACACACTCTGCTTTTGAGAAAAGAGCACTCTTCTACTCTACTGTATTTCCTATGTGGTCCGAACAGTGAGCTTGCTCAGAACAAAAGAACTGTGCTTCCTACACACAGGGTCCATATCTAGTTCAACTCTGCTTAGGAAACTGACAAGAACAGTAGCTCCTCTTCAGTCCAATACACTGTAATAAGCTGGGAACAGACACGTGTGCTATTTGCACTGTGTATGGCAATAGGAGCACAATAGTGACTCTTCGTATCGGAAAACACCTCTTGCTGGTAGGACCAGAAACTGCATGGGATTCAACTCCATTTCTGACTGGGAAACAAACACTAGCTCGCCTTATAAGAAACACACTCTGCTTTTGAGAAAAGAGCACACTTCTACTCTACTGTTTTTCCTATAGGGCCAGAACAGTGAGTTTGCTCAGAACAAAAGAACTGTGATTCCTACAAATACGGCCATATCTAGTTCAATTCTGCTTACGAAACTGACAAGAACAGTAGATCCTCTTCAGTCCAATACAATTTACATGTTGGGAACAGACGCCAGTGCTATTTTCCCTGTGTATGACAATGGGAGCACAATAGTGACTCTTCTTACCAGAAAACATCTCTTGCTCCTAGGACAAAAAACTGCATGTGATTCAACTCCATTTAGGACTGGGAAACAAACGCTAGCTCGCCTTACAAGAAACACACTCTGCTTTTGAGAAAAGAGCACTCTTCTACTCTACTGTGTATCTTACGGTGTCCGAACAGTGAGCTTGCTCAGAACAAAAGAACTGTGCTTCCTACACACAGGGTCCATATCTAGTTCAACTCTGCTTAGGAAACTGACAAGAACAGTAGCTCCTCTTCAGTCCAATACACTGTAATAGCTGGGAACAGACACGAGTGCTATTTGCACTGTGTATGGCAATAGGAGCACAATAGTGACTCTTCTTATCGGAAAACACCTCTTGCTGGTAGGACCAGAAACTGCATGGGATTCAACTCCATTTCTGACTGGGAAACAAACACTAGCTCGCCTTATAAGAAACACACTCTGCTTTTGAGAAAAGAGCACTCTTCTACTCTACTGTGTTTCCTATGGGGTCCAAAAAGTGAGCTTGCTCAGAACAAAAGAACTGTGCTTCCTACACACAAGGGACATATCTAGTTCAACTCTGCTTAGGAAACTGACAAGAACAGTAGCTCCACTTCAGTCCAATACACTGTACTTGCTGGGAACAGATGCCAGTGCTATTTGCCCTGTTTATGACAATAGGAGCGCAATAGTGACTCTTCTTACCAGAAAACATCTCTTGCTCGTAGGACCAGAAATGCATGTATTTCAAATCCATTTAGGAATGGGAAACAAACGCTAGCTCGCCTTACAAGAAACACACCCTGCTTTTGAGAAAAGAGCACTCTTCTACTCTACTGTGTTTCCTATAGGGCCAGAACAGTGAGTTTGCTCAGAACAAAAGAACTGTGCTTCCTACAAATACGGCCATATCTAGTTCAATTCTGCTTAGGAAACTGACAAGAACAGTAGATCCTCTTCAGTCCAATACACTGTACTTGCTGGGAACAGACGCGAGTGCTATTTGCACTGTGTCTGACAATGGGAGCGCAATAGTGACTTTCCTTACCAGAAAACAACTCTTGCTCATAGGACCAAAAACAGGATGTGATTCAACTCCATTTAGTACTGAAAAACAAACGCTAGCTTGCCTTACAAGAAACACACTCTGCTTTTGAGAAAAGAGCACTCTTCTACTCTACTGTGTTTCCTATGGGGTCTGAACAGTGAGCTTGCTCAGAACAAAAGAACTGTGCTTCCTACACACACGGACCATATCTAGTTCAACTCTGCTTAGAAAACTGACATTAACGGTAGCTCCTCCTCAGTCCAATACACTGTCCTAGCTGGGAACAGACGCGAGTGCTATTTGTACTGTGTCTGGCAATAGGAGCGCAATAGTGACTCTTCTTATCAGAAAACAACTCTTGCTGGCAGGACCAGAAACTGCATGGGATTCAACTCTATTTAGGACTGGGAAACAAACGATAACTCGACTTACAAGAAACACACTCTGGATTGAGAAAGGAGCATCTTCTACTCTAATGTGTTTCCTATAGGGCCAGAACAGTGAGCATTCTCAGAACAAAGAACTGCGCTTCCTACACACACGGTCCATATCTAGTTAAACTCTGCTTAGGAAACTGACAAGAACAGTAGATCCTCCTCAGTCCAATACACTGTACATGCTGGGAACAGATGCCAGTGTGATTTGCCCTGTGTATGACAATGGGAGCGCAATAGTGACTCTTCTTACCAGAAAACAACTCTTGCTCGTAGGACCAGATACTGCATGTGATTCAACTCCATTTAGGATTGGGAAACAAACACTAGCTCGCCTTACAAGAAACAAACTCTGCTTTTGAGAAAAGAGCACTCTTCCACTCTAGTGTGTTTCCTATGGGGTCCGAAAATTGAGCTTGCTCAGAACAATAGAACTGTGCTTCCTACACACAGGGGCCATATCTAGTTCAACTCTGCTTAGGAAACTGACAAGAACAGTAGCTCCTCTTCAGTCCAATACACTGTACTTGCTGGGAACAGACGGGAGTGCTATTTGCACTGTGTATGGCATTGGGAGCGCAATAGTGACTTTCCTTACCAGAAAACATCTCTTGCTCATAGGACCAAAAACTGCATGTGATTCAACTCCATTTAGGAATGGGAAACAAATGCTAGCTCGCCTTACAAGAAACACACTCTGCTTTTGAGAAAAGAACACTCTTCTACTCTACTGTGTTTCCTAGGGGGTCCAAACAGTGAGCTTGCTCAGAACAAAAGAAGTGTGCTTCCTTCACACAGGGGCCATATCTAGTTCAACTCTGCTTAGAAAACTGACAAGAACAGTAGCTCCGCTTCAGTCCAATACACTGTACTTGCTGGGAACAGACGCGAGTGCTATTTGCACTGTGTATGGCAATGGGAGCACAAGAGTGACTTTCCTTACCAGAAAACAACTCTTGCTCATAGGACCAAAAACTGCATGTGATTCAACTCCATTTAGGACTGGGAAACAAACGCTAGCTCACCTTACAAGAAACACACTCTGCTTTTGAGAAAAGAGCACTCTTCTACTCTACTGTTTTTCCTATAGGGCCAGAACAGTGAGTTTGCTCAGAACAAAAGAACTGTGCTTCCTACAAATACGGCCATATCTAGTTCAATTCTGCTTAGGAAACTGACAAGAACAGTAGATCCACTTCAGTCCAATACACTGTACATGCTGGGAACAGACGCCAGTGCTATTTGCCCTGTGTATGACAATGGGAGCACAATAGTGACTCTTCTTACCAGAAAACAACTCTTGCTTGTAAGACAAGAAACTGCGTGTGATTCAACTCCATTTAGGACTGGGAAACAAACGCTAGCTCGCCTTACAAGAAACACACTCTGCTTTTGAGAAAAGAGCACTCTTCTACTCTACTGTGTATCCTAGGGGGTCCGAACAGTAAGCTTGCTCAGAACAACAAAACTGTGCTTCCTCCACACACGGGCCATATCTAGTTCAACTCTGCTTAGGAAACTGACATGAACAGTAGCTCCACTCAGTCCAATACACTGTACATGCAGGGAACAGACGCCAGTGCTATTTTTCCTCTGTATGACCATGGGAGCGCAATAGTGACTCTTCTTATCAAAACACACCTCTTGCTCGTAGGACCAGAAACTGCATGGGATTCAACTCCATTTCTGACTGGGAAACAAACACTAGCTCGCCTTACAAGAAACACACTCTGCTTTTGAGAAAAGAGCACTCTTCTACTCTACTGTATTTCCTATGTGGTCCGAACAGTGAGCTTGCTCAGAACAAAAGAACTGTGCTTCCTACACACAGGGTCCATATCTAGTTCAACTCTGCTTAGGAAACTGACAAGAACAGTAGCTCCTCTTCAGTCCAATACACTGTAATAGCTGGGAACAGACACGAGTGCTATTTGCACTGTGTATGGCAATAGGAGCACAATAGTGACTCTTCTTATCGGAAAACACCTCTTGCTGGTAGGACCAGAAACTGCATGGGATTCAACTCCATTTCTGACTGGGAAACAAACACTAGCTCGCCTTATAAGAAACACACTCTGCTTTTGAGAAAAGAGCACACTTCTACTCTACTGTTTTTCCTATAGGGCCAGAACAGTGAGTTTGCTCAGAACAAAAGAACTGTGATTCCTACAAATACGGCCATATCTAGTTCAATTCTGCTTACGAACCTGACAAGAACAGTAGATCCTCTTCAGTCCAATACAATTTACATGCTGGGAACAGACGCCAGTGCTATTTGCCCTGTGTATGACAATGGGAGCACAATAGTGACTCTTCTTACCAGAAAACATCTCTTGCTCCTAGGACAAGAAACTGCATGTGATTCAACTCCATTTAGGACTGGGAAACAAACGCTAGCTCGCCTTACAAGAAACACACTCTGCTTTTGAGAAAAGAGCACTCTTCTACTCTACTGTGTATCCTACGGTGTCCGAACAGTAAGCTTGCTCAGAACAACAGAACTGTGCTTCCTCCACACACGGGCCATATCTAGTTCAACTCTGCTTAGGAACCTGACAAGAACAGTAGCTCCACTTCAGTCCAATACACTGTACATGCAGGGAACAGACGCCAGTGCTATTTGTCCTCTGTATGACAATGGGAGCGCAATAGTGACTCTTCTTACCAGAAAACATCTCTTGCTCGTAGGACCAGAAATGCATGTATTTCAAATCCATTTAGGAATGGGAAACAAACGCTAGCTCGCCTTACAAGAAACACACCCTGCTTTTGAGAAAAGAGCACTCTTCTACTCTACTGTGTTTCCTATAGGGCCAGAACAGTGAGTTTGCTCAGAACAAAAGAACTGTGCTTCCTACAAATACGGCCATATCTAGTTCAATTCTGCTTAGGAAACTGACAAGAACAGTAGATCCTCTTCAGTCCAATACACTGTACTTGCTGGGAACAGACGCGAGTGCTATTTGCACTGTGTCTGACAATGGGAGCGCAATAGTGACTTTCCTTACCAGAAAACAACTCTTGCTCATAGGACCAAAAACAGGATGTGATTCAACTCCATTTAGTACTGAAAAACAAACGCTAGCTTGCCTTACAAGAAACACACTCTGCTTTTGAGAAAAGAGCACTCTTCTACTCTACTGTGTTTCCTATGGGGTCTGAACAGTGAGCTTGCTCAGAACAAAAGAACTGTGCTTCCTACACACACGGACCATATCTAGTTCAACTCTGCTTAGAAAACTGACATTAACGGTAGCTCCTCCTCAGTCCAATACACTGTCCTAGCTGGGAACAGACGCGAGTGCTATTTGTACTGTGTCTGGCAATAGGAGCGCAATAGTGACTCTTCTTATCAGAAAACAACTCTTGCTGGCAGGACCAGAAACTGCATGGGATTCAACTCTATTTAGGACTGGGAAACAAACGATAACTCGACTTACAAGAAACACACTCTGGATTGAGAAAGGAGCACTCTTCTACTCTAATGTGTTTCCTATAGGGCCAGAACAGTGAGCATTCTCAGAACAAAGAACTGTGCTTCCTACACACACGGTCCATATCTAGTTAAACTCTGCTTAGGAAACTGACAAGAACAGTAGATCCTCCTCAGTCCAATACACTGTACATGCTGGGAACAGATGCCAGTGTGATTTGCCCTGTGTATGACAATGGGAGCGCAATAGTGACTCTTCTTACCAGAAAACAACTCTTGCTCGTAGGACCAGATACTGCATGTGATTCAACTCCATTTAGGATTGGGAAACAAACACTAGCTCGCCTTACAAGAAACAAACTCTGCTTTTGAGAAAAGAGCACTCTTCCACTCTAGTGTGTTTCCTATGGGGTCCGAAAATTGAGCTTGCTCAGAACAAAAGAACTGTGCTTCCTACACACAGGGGCCATATCTAGTTCAACTCTGCTTAGGAAACTGACAAGAACAGTAGCTCCTCTTCAGTCCAATACACTGTACTTGCTGGGAACAGACGGGAGTGCTATTTGCACTGTGTATGGCATTGGGAGCGCAATAGTGACTTTCCTTACCAGAAAACATCTCTTGCTCATAGGACAAAAAACTGCATGTGATTCAACTCCATTTAGGAATGGGAAACAAATGCTAGCTCGCCTTACAAGAAACACACTCTGCTTTTGAGAAAAGAACACTCTTCTACTCTACTGTGTTTCCTAGGGGGTCCAAACAGTGAGCTTGCTCAGAACAAAAGAAGTGTGCTTCCTACACACAGGGGCCATATCTAGTTCAACTCTGCTTAGAAAACTGACAAGAACAGTAGCTCCGCTTCAGTCCAATACACTGTACTTGCTGGGAACAGACGCGAGTGCTATTTGCACTGTGTATGGCAATGGGAGCACAAGAGTGACTTTCCTTACCAGAAAACAACTCTTGCTCATAGGACCAAAAACTGCATGTGATTCAACTCCATTTAGGACTGGGAAACAAACGCTAGCTCACCTTACAAGAAACACACTCTGCTTTTGAGAAAAGAGCACTCTTCTACTCTACTGTTTTTCCTATAGGGCCAGAACAGTGAGTTTGCTCAGAACAAAAGAACTGTGCTTCCTACAAATACGGCCATATCTAGTTCAATTCTGCTTAGGAAACTGACAAGAACAGTAGATCCACTTCAGTCCAATACACTGTACATGCTGGGAACAGACGCCAGTGCTATTTGCCCTGTGTATGACAATGGGAGCACAATAGTGACTCTTCTTACCAGAAAACAACTCTTGCTTGTAAGACAAGAAACTGCGTGTGATTCAACTCCATTTAGGACTGGGAAACAAACGCTAGCTCGCCTTACAAGAAACACACTCTGCTTTTGAGAAAAGAGCACTCTTCTACTCTACTGTGTATCCTAGGGGGTCCGAACAGTAAGCTTGCTCAGAACAACAAAACTGTGCTTCCTCCACACACGGGCCATATCTAGTTCAACTCTGCTTAGGAAACTGACATGAACAGTAGCTCCACTCAGTCCAATACACTGTACATGCAGGGAACAGACGCCAGTGCTATTTTTCCTCTGTATGACCATGGGAGCGCAATAGTGACTCTTCTTATCAAAACACACCTCTTGCTCCTAGGACCAGAAACTGCATGGGATTCAACTCCATTTCTGACTGGGAAACAAACACTAGCTCGCCTTACAAGAAACACACTCTGCTTTTGAGAAAAGAGCACTCTTCTACTCAACTGTGTTTCCTATGGGGTCTGAACAGTGAGCTTGCTCAGAACAAAAGAAGTGTGCTTCGTACACACAGGGGCAATATCTAGTTCAACTCTGCTTAGGAAACTGACAAGAACAGTAGCTCCGCTTCAGTCCAATACACTGTACTTGCTGAGAACAGACACCAGTGCTATTTGCACTGTGTATGGCAATGCGAGCGCAATAATGACTTTCCTTATCAGAAAACAACTCTTGCTCATAGGACCAAAAACTGCATGTGATTCAACTCCATTTCTGACTGGGAAACAAACGCTAGCTCGCCTTACAAGAAACACACTCTGCTTTTGAGAAAAGATCACTCTTCTACTCAACTGTGTTTCCTATGGGGTCCAAACAGTGAGCTTGCACAGAACAAAAGAACTGTGCTTCCTACACACACGGGCCATATCTAGTTCAACTCTGCTTAGGAAACTTACAAGAATGGTAGCTCCTCTTCAGTCCAATACACTGTAATAGCTGGGAACAGACGCGAGTGCTATTTGCACTGTGTATGGCAATAGGAGCACAATAGTGACTCTTCTTATCGGAAAACACCTCTTGCTGGTAGGACCAGAAACTGCATGGGATTCAACTCCATTTCTGACTGGGAAACAAACACTAGCTCGCCTTATAAGAAACACACTCTGCTTTTGAGAAAAGAGCACTCTTCTACTCTAATGTGTTTTCTATGGGGTCCGAAAAGTGAGCTTGCTCAGAACAAAAGAAATGTGCTTCCTACACACAGGGGCCATATCTAGTTCAACTCTGCTTAGGAAACTGACAAGAACAGTAGCTCCGCTTCAGTCCAATACACTGTACTTGCTGGGAACAGATGCCAGTGCTATTTGCCCTGTTTATGACAATGGGAGCGCAATAGTGACTCTTCTTACCAGAAAACATCTCTTGCTCGTAGGACCAGAAACTGCATGTATTTCAAATCCATTTAGGACTGGGAAACAAACGCTAGCTCGCCTTACAAGAAACACACTCTGCTTTTGAGAAAAGAGCACACTTCTACTCTACTGTTTTTCCTATAGGGCCAGAACAGTGAGTTTGCTCAGAACAAAAGAACTGTGATTCCTACAAATACGGCCATATCTAGTTCAATTCTGCTTACGAACCTGACAAGAACAGTAGATCCTCTTCAGTCCAATACAATTTACATGCTGGGAACAGACGCCAGTGCTATTTGCCCTGTGTATGACAATGGGAGCACAATAGTGACTCTTCTTACCAGAAAACATCTCTTGCTCCTAGGACAAGAAACTGCATGTGATTCAACTCCATTTAGGACTGGGAAACAAACGCTAGCTCGCCTTACAAGAAACACACTCTGCTTTTGAGAAAAGAGCACTCTTCTACTCTACTGTGTATCCTACGGTGTCCGAACAGTGAGCTTGCTCAGAACAACAGAACTGTGCTTCCTCCACACACGGGCCATATCTAGTTCAACTCTGCTTAGGAACCTGACAAGAACAGTAGCTCCACTTCAGTCCAATACACTGTACATGCAGGGAACAGACGCCAGTGCTATTTGTCCTCTGTATGACAATGGGAGCGCAATAGTGACTCTTCTTATCAGAAAACACCTCTTGCTCGTAGGACCAGAAACTGCATGGGGTTCAACTCCATTTCTGACTGGGAAACAAACACTAGCTCGCCTTAGAAGAAACACACTCTGCTTTTGAGAAAAGAGCACTCTTCTACTCTACTGTATTTCCTATGTGGTCCGAACAGTGAGCTTGCTCAGAACAAAAGAAATGTGCTTCCTACACACAGGGGCCATATCTAGTTCAACTCTGCTTAGGAAACTGAGAAGAATAGTAGCTCCGCTTCAGTCCAATACACTGTACTTGCTGGGAACAGACGTGAGTGCTATTTGCACTGTGTATGGCAATGGGAGCGCAAGAGTGACTTTCCTTCCCAGAAAACAACTCTTGCTCATAGGACCAAAAACTGCATGTGATTCAACTCCATTTAGGACTGGGAAACAAATGCTAGCTCGCCTTACAAAAAAAAACACTCTCTTTTGAGAAAAGAGCACTCTTCTACTCTACTGTGTTTCCTATAGGGCCAGAACAGTGAGCTTGCTCAGAACAAAAGAACTGTGCTTCCTACAAATACGGACATATCTAGTTCAATTATGCTTAGGAAACTGAAAAGAACAGTAGATCCTCTTCAGTCCAATACAGTGTACATTTTGGAAACAGACTCCAGTGTTATTTGCCCTGTGAATGACAATGGGAGCACAATAGTGACTCTTCTTGCCAGAAAACAACTCTTGCTCGTAGGACAAGAAACTGCATGTGATTCAACTCCATTTAGGACTGGGAAACAAATGCTAGCTCGCTTTACAAGAAACACACTCTGCTTTTGAGAAAAGAGCACTCTTCTACTCAACTGTGTTTCATATGGGGTCTGAACAGTGAGCTTGCTCAGAACAAAAGAACTGTGCTTCCTACACACAGGGGCAATATCTAGTTCAACTCTGCTTATGAAACTGACAAGAACAGTAGCTCCACTTCAGTCCAATACACTGTACTTGCTGGGAACAGATGCCAGTGCTATTTGCCCTGTTTATGACAATAGGAGCGCAATAGTGACTCTTCTTACCAGAAAACATCTCTTGCTCGTAGGACCAGAAATGCATGTATTTCAAATCCATTTAGGAATGGGAAACAAACGCTAGCTCGCCTTACAAGAAACACACCCTGCTTTTGAGAAAAGAGCACTCTTCTACTCTACTGTGTTTCCTATAGGGTCTGAACAGTGAGTGTGCTCAGAACAAAAGAACTGTGCTTCCTACAAATACGGCCATATCTAGTTCAATTCTGCTTAGGAAACTGACAAGAACAGTAGATCCTCTTCAGTCCAATACACTGTACTTGCTGGGAACAGACGCGAGTGCTATTTGCACTGTGTCTGAAAATGGGAGCGCAATAGTGACTTCCCTTACCAGAAAACAACTCTTGCTCATAGGACCAAAAACAGGATGTGATTCAACTCCATTTAGTACTGGGAAACAAACGCTAGCTTGCCTTACAAGAAACAAACTCTGCTTTTGAGAAAAGAGCACTCTTCTACTCTACTGTGTTTCCTATGGGGTCTGAACAGTGAGCTTGCTCAGAACAAAAGAACTGTGCTTCCTACACACACGGACCATATCTAGTTCAACTCTGCTTAGGAAACTGACATTAACGGTAGCTCCTCCTCAGTCCAATACACTGTCCTAGCTGGGAACAGACGCGAGTGCTATTTGTACTGTGTCTGGCAATAGGAGCGCAATAGTGACTCTTCTTATCAGAAAACAACTCTTGCTTGCAGGACCAGAAACTGCATGGGATTCAACTCTATTTAGGACTGGGAAACAAACGATAGCTCGACTTACAAGAAACCCACTCTGGATTGAGAAAGGAGCATCTTCTACTCTAATGTGTTTCCTATAGGGCCAGAACAGTGAGCATTCTCAGAACAAAAGAACTGTGCTTCCTACACACACGGTCCATATCTAGTTAAACTCTGCTTAGGAAACTGACAAGAACAGAAGATCCTCCTCAGTCCAATACACTGTACATGCTGGGAACAGATGCCAGTGTGACTTGCCCTGTGTATGACAATGGGAGCGCAATAGTGACTCTTCTTACCAGAAAACAACTCTTGCTCGTAGGACCAGATACTGCATGTGATTCAACTCCATTTAGGACTGGGAAACAAACGCTAGCTCGCCTTACAAGAAACACACTCTGCTTTTGAGAAAAGAGCACTCTTCTACTCTACTCTGTTTCCTATGGGGTCTGAACAGTGAGCTTGCTCAGAACAAAAGAACAGTGCTTCCTACACACAGGGGCCATATCTAGTTCAACTCTGCTTAGGAAACTGACAAGAACAGTAGCTCCGCTTCAGTCCAATACACTGTACTTGCTGGGAACAGACGCCAGTGCTATTTGCACTGTGTATGGAAATGCGAGCGCAATAATGACTTTCCTTACCAGAAAACAACTCTTGCTCATAGGACCAAAAACTGCATGTGATTCAACTCCATTTAGGACTGGGAAACAAATGCTAGCTGGCCTTACAAGAAACACACTCTGCTTTTGAGAAAAGAGCACTCTTCTACTCTACTGTTTTTCTTATAGGGCCAGAACAGTGAGTTTGCTCAGAACAAAAGAACTGTGATTCCTACAAATACGGCCATATCTAGTTCAATTCTGCTTAGGAAACTGACAAGAACAGTAGTTCCTCTTCAGTCCAATACACTGTACATGCTGGGAACAGACGCCAGTGCTATTTGCCCTGTGTATGACAATGGGAGCACAATAGTGACTCTTCTTACCAGAAAACAACTCTTGCTCGTAGGACCAGATACTGCATGTGATTCAACTCCATTTAGGATTGGGAAACAAACACTAGCTCGCCTTACAAGAAACATACTCTGCTTTTGAGAAAAGAGCACTCTTCTACTCTACTGTGTTTCCTGTGGGGTCCGAAAATTGAGCTTGCTCAGAACAAAAGAACTGTGCTTCCTACACACAGGGGCCATATCTAGTTCAACTCTGCTTAGGAAACTGACAAGAACAGTAGCTCCTCTTCAGTCCAATACACTGTACTTGCTGGGAACAGACGGGAGTGCTATTTGCACTGTGTATGGCATTGGGAGCACAATAGTGACTTTCCTTACCAGAAAACAACTCTTGCTCATAGGACCAAAAACTGCATGTGATTCAACTCCATTTAGGACTGGGAAACAAATGCTAGCTCGCCTTACAAGGAACACACTCTGCTTTTGAGAAAAGAACACTCTTCTACTCTACTGTGTTTCCTAGGGGGTCCAAACAGTGAGCTTGCTCAGAACAAAAGAACAGTGCTTCCTACACACAGGGGCCGTATCTAGTTCAACTCTGCTTAGAAAACTGACAAGAACAGTAGCTCCGCTTCAGTCCAATACACTGTACTTGCTGGGAACAGACGCGAGTGCTATTTGCACTGTGTATGGCAATGGGAGCACAAGAGTGACTTTCCTTACCAGAAAACAACTCTTGCTCATAGTACCAATAACTGCATGTGATTCAACTCCATTTAGGACTGGGAAACAAATGCTAGCTCACCTTACAAGAAACACACTCTGCTTTTGAGAAAAGAGCACTCTTCTACTCTACTGTTTTTCCTATAGGGCCAGAACAGTGAGTTTGCTCAGAAAAAAAGAACTGTGCTTCCTACAAATACGGCCATATCTAGTTCAATTCTGCTTAGGAAACTGACAAGAACAGTAGATCCACTTCAGTCCAATACACTGTACATGCTGGGAACAGACGCCAGTGCTATTTGCCGTGTGTATGACAATGGGAGCACAATAGTGACTTTTCTTACCAGAAAACAACTCTTGCTTGTAGGACAAGAAACTGCGTGTGATTCAACTCCATTTAGGACTGGGAAACAAACGCTAGCTCACCTTACAAGAAACACACTCTGCTTTTGAGAAAAGAGCACTCTTCTACTCTACTGTGTATCCTAGGGGGTCCGAACAGTGAGCTTGCTCAGAACAAAAGAACTGTGCTTCCTCCACACACGGGCCATATCTAGTTCAACTCTTCTTAGGAAACTGTCATGAACAGTAGCTCCACTCAGTCCCATACACTGTACATGCAGGGAACAGACGCCAATGCTATTTTTCCTCTGTATGACCATGGGAGTGCAATAGTGACTCTTCTTATCAAAACACACCTCTTGCTCGTAGGACCAGAAACTGCATGGGATTCAACTCCATTTCTGACTGGGAAACAAACACTAGCTCGCCTTACAAGAAACACACTCTGCTTTTGAGAAAAGAGCACTCTTCTACTCTACTGTGTTTCCTATGTGGTCCGAACAGTGAGCTCGCTCAGAACAAAAGAACTGTGCTTCCTACACACAGGGGCCATATCTAGTTCAACTCTGCTTAGGAAACTGACAAGAACAGTAGCTCCGCTTCAGTCCAATACACTGTACTTGCTGCGAACAGATGGCAGGGCTATTTGTCTTGTATATGACAATGGGAGCGCAATAGTGACTCTTCTTACCAGAAAACATCTCTTGCTCGTAGGACCAGAAACTGCATGTATTTCAAATCCATTTAGGAATGGGAAACAAACGCTAGCTCGCGTTACAAGAAACACACTCTGCTGTTGAGAAAAGAGCACTCTTCTACTCTACTGTGTTTCCTATAGGGCCAGAACAGTGAGTTTGCTCAGAACAAAAGAACTGTGCTTCCTACAAATACGGACATATCTAGTTCAATTCTGCTTAGGAAACTGACAAGAACAGTAGATCCTCTTCAGTCCAATACACTGTACTTGCTGGGAAGAGACGCGAGTGCTATTTGCACTGTGTCTGAAAATGGGAGCTCAATAGTGACTTTCCTTACCAGAAAACAACTCTTGCTCGTAGGACCAAAAACAGGATGTGATTCAACTCCATTTAGTACTGGGAAACAAACGCTAGCTTGCCTTACAAGAAACACACTCTGCTTTTGAGAAAAGAGCACTCTTCTACTCTACTGTGTTTCCTATGGGATCTGAACAGTGAGCTTGCTCAGAACAAAAGAACTGTGCTTCCTACACACACGGGCCATATCTAGTTCAACTCTGCTTAGGAAACTGACAAGAACGGTAGCTCCTCCTCAGTCCAATACACTGTCCTAGCTGGGAACAGACGCGAGTGCTATTTGTACTGTGTCTGGCAATAGGAGCGCAATAGTGACTCTTCTTATCAGAAAACAACTCTTGCTGGCAGGACCAGAAACTGCATGGGATTCAACTCTATTTAGGACTGGGAAACAAACGATAGCTCCACTTACAAGAAACACACTCTGGATTGAGAAAGGAGCACTCTTCTACTCTAATGTTTTTCCTATAGGGCCAGAACAGTGAGCATTCTCAGAACAAAAGAACTGTGCTTCCTACACACACGGTCCATATCTAGATAAACTCTGCTTAGGAAACTGACAAGAACAGTAGCTCCTCTTCAGTCCAATACACTGTACTTGCTGGGAACAGACGGGAGTGCTATTTGCACTGTTTATGGCATTGGGAGCACAATAGTGACTTTCCTTACCAGAAAACAACTCTTACTCGTAGGACCAAAAAGTGCATGTGATTCAACTCCATTTAGGAATGGGAAACAAATGGTATCTCGCCTTACAAGAAACACACTCTGCTTTTGAGAAAAGAGCACTCTTCTACTCTACTGTGTTTCCTATGAGGTCCGAAAATTAAGCTTGCTCAGAACAAAGAACTGTGCTTCCTACACACAGGGGCCATATCTAGTTCAACTCTGCTTAGGAAAATGACAAGAACAGTAGCTCCTCTTCAATCCAATACACTGTACTTGCTGGGAACAGACGCGTGTGCTATTTGCACTGTGTATGGAATTGGGAGCACAAGAGTGACTTTCCTTACCAGAAAACAACTCTTGCTGGTAGGACCAAAAACTGCATGTGATTCAACTCCATTTAGGACTGGGAAACAAATGCCAGCTCGCCTTACAAGAAACACACTCTGCTTTTGAGAAAAGAGCACTCTTCTACTCTACTGTTTTTCCTATAGGGCCAGAACAGTGAGTTTGCTCAGAACAAAAGAACTGTGATTCCTACAAATACGGCCATATCTAGTTCAATTCTGCTTAAGAAACTGACAAGAACAGTAGATCCTCTTCAGTCCAATATACTGTACATGCTGGGAACAGACGCCAGTGCTATTTGCCCTGTGTATGACAATGGGAACACAATAGTGACTCTTCTTACCAGAAAACAACTCTTGCTTGTTGGACAAGAAACTGCATGTGATTCAACTCCATTTAGGACTGGGAAACAAATGCTAGCTCGCCTTACAAGAAACACACTCTGCTTTTTAGAAAAGAGCACTCTTCTACTCTACTGTGTATCCTAGGGGGTCCGAACAGTGAGCTTGCTCAGAACAACAGAACTGTGCTTCCTCCACACACGGGCCATATCTAGTTCAACTCTGCTTAGGAAACTGACATGAACAGTAGCTCCACTTCAGTCCAATACACTGTACATGCAGGGAACAGACGCCAGTGCTATTTGTCCTCTGTATGACAATTGGAGCGCAATAGTGACTCTTCTTATCAGAAAACACCTCTTGCTCGTAGGACCAGAAACTGCATGGGATTCAACTCCATTTCTGACTGGGAAACAAACACTAGCTCGCCTTACAAGAAACACACTCTGCTTTTGAGAAAAGAGCACTCTTCTACTCTACTGTATTTCCTATGTGGTCCGAACAGTGAGCTTGCTCAGAACAAAAGAACTGTGCTTCCTACACACAGGGGCCATATCTAGTTCAACTCTGCTTAGGAAACTCACAAGAACAGTAGCTCCGCTTCAGTCCAATACACTGTACTTGCTGGGAACAGACGCGAGTGCTATTTGCACTGTGTATGGCAATGGGAGCGCAAGAGTGACTTTCCTTCCCAGAAAACAACTCTTGCTCATAGGACCAAAAACTGCATGTGATTCAACTCCATTTAGGACTGGGAAACAAACGCTAGCTCGCCTTACAAGAAACACACTCTGCTTTTGAGGAAAGAGCACTCTTCTACTCTACTGTGTTTCCTGTAGGGCCAGAACAGTGAGCTTGGTCAGAACAAAAGAACTGTGCTTCATACAAATACGGCCATATCTAGTTCAATTATGCTTAGGAAACTGAAAAGAACAGTAGATCCTCTTCAGTCCAATACAGTGTATATGCTGGGAACAGACGCCAGTGTTATTTGCCCTGTGAATGACAATGGGAGCACAATAGTGACTCTTCTTACCAGAAAACAACTCTTGCTCTTAGGACAAGAAACTGCATGTGATTCAACTCCATTTAGGACTGGGAAACAAACGCTAGCTCGCCTTACAAGAAACACACTCTGCTTTTGAGAAAAGAGCACTCTTCTACTCTACTCTGTTTCCTATGGGGTCTGAACAGTGAGCTTGCTCAGAACAAAAGAACAGTGCTTCCTACACACAGGGGCCATATCTAGTTCAACTCTGCTTAGGAAACTGACAAGAACAGTAGCTCCGCTTCAGTCCAATACACTGTACTTGCTGGGAACAGACGCCAGTGCTATTTGCACTGTGTATGGAAATGCGAGCTCAATAATGACTTTCCTTTCCAGAAAACAACTCTTGCTCATAGGACCAAAAACTGCATGTGATTCAACTCCATTTAGGACTGAGAAACAAATGCTAGCTGGCCTTACAAGAAACACACTCTGCTTTTGAGAAAAGAGCACTCTTCTACTCTACTGTTTTTCTTATAGGGCCAGAACAGTGAGTTTGCTCAGAACAAAAGAACTGTGATTCCTACAAATACGGCCATATCTAGTTCAATTCTGCTTAGGAAACTGACAAGAACAGTAGTTCCTCTTCAGTCCAATACACTGTACATGCTGGGAACAGACGCCAGTGCTATTTGCCCTGTGTATGACAATGGGAGCACAATAGTGACTCTTCTTACCAGAAAACAACTCTTGCTCGTAGGACCAGATACTGCATGTGATTCAACTCCATTTAGGATTGGGAAACAAACACTAGCTCGCCTTACAAGAAACATACTCTGCTTTTGAGAAAAGAGCACTCTTCTACTCTACTGTGTTTCCTGTGGGGTCCGAAAATTGAGCTTGCTCAGAACAAAAGAACTGTGCTTCCTACACACAGGGGCCATATCTAGTTCAACTCTGCTTAGGAAACTGACAAGAACAGTAGCTCCTCTTCAGTCCAATACACTGTACTTGCTGGGAACAGACGGGAGTGCTATTTGCACTGTGTATGGCATTGGGAGCGCAATAGTGACTTTCCTTACCAGAAAACAACTCTTGCTCATAGGACCAAAAACTGCATGTGATTCAACTCCATTTAGGACTGGGAAACAAATGCTAGATCGCCTTACAAGGAACACACTCTGCTTTTGAGAAAAGAACACTCTTCTACTCTACTGTGTTTCCTAGGGGGTCCAAACAGTGAGCTTGCTCAGAACAAAAGAACAGTGCTTCCTACACACAGGGGCCATATCTAGTTCAACTCTGCTTAGAAAACTGACAAGAACAGTAGCTCCGCTTCAGTCCAATACACTGTACTTGCTGGGAACAGACGCGAGTGCTATTTGCACTGTGTATGGCAATGGGAGCACAAGAGTGACTTTCCTTACCAGAAAACAACTCTTGCTCATAGTACCAATAACTGCATGTGATTCAACTCCATTTAGGACTGGGAAACAAACGCTAGCTCACCTTACAAGAAACACACTCTGCTTTTGAGAAAAGAGCACTCTTCTACTCTACTGTTTTTCCTATAGGGCCAGAACAGTGAGTTTGCTCAGAACAAAAGAACTGTGCTTCCTACAAATACGGCCATATCTAGTTCAATTCTGCTTAGGAAACTGACAAGAACAGTAGATCCACTTCAGTCCAATACACTGTACATGCTGGGAACAGACGCCAGTGCTATTTGCCCTGTGTATGACAATGGGAGCACAATAGTGACTTTTCTTACCAGAAAACAACTCTTGCTTGTAGGACAAGAAACTGCGTGTGATTCAACTCCATTTAGGACTGGGAAACAAACGCTAGCTCACCTTACAAGAAACACACTCTGCTTTTGAGAAAAGAGCACTCTTCTACTCTACTGTGTATCCTAGGGGGTCCGAACAGTGAGCTTGCTCAGAACAACAAAACTGTGCTTCCTCCACACAGGGGCCATATCTAGTTCAACTCTTCTTAGGAAACTGTCATGAACAGTAGCTCCACTCAGTCCCATACACTGTACATGCAGGGAAGAGACGCCAATGCTATTTTTCCTCTGTATGACCATGGGAGTGCAATAGTGACTCTTCTTATCAAAACACACCTCTTGCTCGTAGGACCAGAAACTGAATGGGGTTCAACTCCATTTCTGACTGGGAAACAAACACTAGCTCGCCTTACAAGAAACACACTCTGCTTTTGAGAAAAGAGCACTCTTCTACTCTACTGTGTTTCCTATGTGGTCCGAACAGTGAGCTCGCTCAGAACAAAAGAACTGTGCTTCCTACACACAGGGGCCATATCTAGTTCAACTCTGCGTAGGAAACTGACAAGAACGGTAGCTCATCCTCAGTCCAATACACTGTCCTAGCTGGGAACAGACGCGAGTGCTATTTGTACTGTGTCTGGCAATAGGAGCGCAATAGTGACTCTTCTTATCAGAAAACAACTCTTGCTGGCAGGACCAGAAACTGCATGGGATTCAACTCTATTTAGGACTGGGAAACAAACGATAGCTCGACTTACAAGAAACACACTCTGGATTGAGAAAGGAGCACTCTTCTACTCTAATGTTTTTCCTATAGGGCCAGAACAGTGAGCATTCTCAGAACAAAAGAACTGTGCTTCCTACACACACCGGCCATATCTAGTTAAACTCTGCTTAGGAAACTGACAAGAACAGTAGCTCCTCTTCAGTCCAATACACTGTACTTGCTGGGAACAGACGGGAGTGCTACTTGCACTGTGTATGGCATTGGGAGCGCAATAGTGACTTTCCTTACCAGAAAACAACTCTTACTCGTAGGACCAAAAAGTGCATGTGATTCAACTCCATTTAGGAATGGGAAACAAATGCTATCTCGCCTTACAAGAAACACACTCTGCTTTTGAGAAAAGAGCACTCTTCTACTCTACTGTGTTTCCTAGGGGGTCCGAACAGTGAGCTTGCTCAGAACAAAAGAACAGTGCTTCCTACACACAGGAGCCATATCTAGTTCAACTCTGCTTAGAAAACTGACAAGAACAGTAGCTCTGCTTCAGTCCAATACACTGTACTTACTGGGAACAGACGCCAGTGCTATTTGCCCTGTGTATGACAATGGGAGCACAATAGTGACTCTTCTTACCAGAAAACAACTCTTGCTTGTAGAACAAGAAACTGCATGTGATTCAACTCCATTTAGGACTGGGAAACAAACGCTAGCTCGCCTTTCAAGAAACACACTCTGCTTTTGAGAAAAGAGCACTCTTCTACTCTACTGTGTATCCTAGGGGGTCCGAACAGTGAGCTTGCTCAGAACAAAAGAACTGTACTTCCTCCACACACGGGCCATATCTAGTTCAACTCTGCTTAGGAAACTGACATGAACAGTAGCTCCACTTCAGTCCAATACACTGTACATGCAGGGAACAGACGCCAGTGCTATTTGTCCTCTGTATGACAATGGGAGCGCAATAGTGACTCTTCTTATCAGAAAACACCTCTTGCTCGTAGGACCAGAAACTGCATGGGATTCAACTCCATTTCTGACTGGGAAACAAACACTAGCTCGCCTTACAAGAAACACACTCTGCTTTTGAGAAAAGAGCACTCTTCTACTCTACTGTATTTCCTATGTGGTCCGAACAGTGAGCTTGCTCAGAACAAAAGAACTGTGCTTCCTACACACAGGGGCCATATCTAGTTCAACTCTGCTTAGGAAACTCACAAGAACAGTAGCTCCGCTTCAGTCCAATACACTGTACTTGCTGGGAACAGACGCGAGTGCTATTTGCACTGTGTTTGGCAATGAGAGCGCAAGAGTGACTTTCCTTCCCAGAAAACAACTCTTGCTCATAGGTCCAAAAACTGCATGTGATTCAACTCCATTTAGGACTGGGAAACAAACGCTAGCTCGCCTTACAAAAAACACACTCTGCTTTTGAGAAAAGAGCACTCTTCTACTCTACTGTGTTTCCTATAGGGCCAGAACAGTGAGCTTGGTCAGAACAAAAGAACTGTGCTTCATACAAATACGGCCATATCTAGTTCAATTATGCTTAGGAAACTGAAAAGAACAGTAGATCCTCTTCAGTCCAATACAGTGTACATGCTGGGAACAGATGCCAGTGTTATTTGCCCTGTGAATGACAATGGGAGCACAATAGTGACTCTTCTTACCAGAAAACAACTCTTGCTCTTAGGACAAGAAACTGCATGTGATTCAACTCCATTTAGGACTGGAAAACAAATGCTAGCTCGCTTTACAAGAAACAAACTCTGCTTTTGAGAAAAGAGCACTCTTCTACTCTACTGTGTTTCCTATGGGGTCCGAAAATTAAGCTTGCTCAGAACAAAGAACTGTGCTTCCTACACACAGGGGCCATATCTAGTTCAACTCTGCTTAGGAAACTGACAAGAACAGTAGCTCCTCTTCAGTCCAATACACTGTACTTGCTGGGAACAGACGCGAGTGCTATTTGCACTGTGTATGGCATTGGGAGCACAAGAGTGACTTTCCTTACCAGAAAACAACTCTTGCTGGTAGGACCAAAAACTGCATGTGATTCAACTCCATTTAGGACTGGGAAACAAATGCTAGCTCGCCTTTCAAGAAACACACTCTGCTTTTGAGAAAAGAGCACTCTTCTACTCTACTGTTTTTCCTATAGGGCCAGAACAGTTAGTTTGCTCAGAACAAAAGAACTGTGATTCCTACAAATACGGCCATATCTAGTTCAATTCTGCTTAAGAAACTGACAAGAACAGTAGATCCTCTTCAGTCCAATATACTGTACATGCTGGGAACAGACGCCAGTGCTATTTGCCCTGTGTATGACAATGGGAACACAATAGTGACTCTTCTTACCAGAAAACAACTCTTGCTTGTTGGACAAGAAACTGCATGTGATTCAACTCCATTTAGGACTGGGAAACAAACGCTAGCTCGCCTTACAAGAAACACACTCTGCTTTTTAGAAAAGAGCACTCTTCTACTCTACTGTGTATCCTAGGGGGTCCGAACAGTGAGCTTGCTCAGAACAACAGAACTGTGCTTCCTCCACACACGGGCCATATCTAGTTCAACTCTGCTTAAGAAACTGACATGAACAGTAGCTCCACTTCAGTCCAATACACTGTACATGCAGGGAACAGACGCCAGTGCTATTTGTCCTCTGTATGACAATTGGAGCGCAATAGTGACTCTTCTTATCAGAAAACACCTCTTGCTCGTAGGACCAGAAACTGCATGGGATTCAACTCCATTTCTGACTGGGAAACAAACACTAGCTCGCCTTACAAGAAACACACTCTGCTTTTGAGAAAAGAGCACTCTTCTACTCTACTGTATTTCCTATGTGGTCCGAACAGTGAGCTTGCTCAGAACAAAAGAACTGTGCTTCCTACACACAGGGGCCATATCTAGTTCAACTCTGCTTAGGAAACTCACAAGAACAGTAGCTCCGCTTCAGTCCAATACACTGTACTTGCTGGGAACAGACGCGAGTGCTATTTGCACTGTGTATGGCAATGGGAGCGCAAGAGTGACTTTCCTTCCCAGAAAACAACTCTTGCTCATAGGACCAAAAACTGCATGTGATTCAACTCCATTTAGGACTGGGAAACAAACGCTAGCTCGCCTTACAAGAAACACACTCTGCTTTTGAGGAAAGAGCACTCTTCTACTCTACTGTGTTTCCTATAGGGCCAGAACAGTGAGCTTGGTCAGAACAAAAGAACTGTGCATCATACAAATACGGCCATATCTAGTTCAATTATTCTTAGGAAACTGAAAAGAACAGTAGATCCTCTTCAGTCCAATACAGTGTACATGCTGGGAACAGACGCCAGTGTTATTTGCCCTGTGAATGACAATGGGAGCACAATAGTGACTCTTCTTACCAGAAAACAACTCTTGCTCTTAGGACAAAAAACTGCATGTGATTCAACTCCATTTAGGACTGGGAAACAAATGCTAGCTCGCTTTACAAGAAACACACTCTGCTTTTGAGAAAAGAGCACTCTTCTACTCTACTGTGTTTCCTATGGGGTCTGAACAGTGTGCTTGCTCAGAACAAAAGAACTGTGCTTCCTACACACAGGGGCCATATCTAGTTCAACTCTGCTTAGGAAACTGACAAGAACAGTAGCTCTGCTTCAGTCCAATACACTGTACTTGCTGGGAACAGACGCCAGTGCTATTTTCACTGTGTATGGAAATGCGAGCGCAATAATGACTTTCCTTACCAGAAAACAACTCTTGCTCATAGGACCAAAAACTGCATGTGATTCAACTCCATTTAGGACTGGGAAACAAACGCTAGCTGGCCTTACAAGAAACACACTCTGCTTTTGTGAAAAGAGCACTCTTCTACTGTACTGTTTTTTTTATAGGGCCAGAACAGTGAGTTTGCTCAGAACAAAAGAACTGTGATTCCTACAAATACGGCCATATCTAGTTCAATTCTGCTTAGGAAACTGACAAGAACAGTAGTTCCTCTTCAGTCCAATACACTGTACATGCTGGGAACAGACGCCAGTGCTATTTGCCCTGTGTATGACAATGGGAGCACAATAGTGACTCTTCTTAACCGAAAACAACTCTTGCTCGTAGGACAAGAAACTGCATGTGATTCAACTCCATTTAGGTCTAGGAAACAAACGCTAGCTCGCCTTACAAGAAACACACTCTGCTTTTGAGAAAAGAGCACTCTTCTACTCTGCTGTGTATCCTATGGGGTCTGAACAGTGAGCTTGCTCAGAACAACAGAACTGTGCTTCCTCCACACACGGGCCATATCTAGTTCAACTCTGCTTAGGAATCTGACAAGAACAGTAGCTCTGCTTCAGTCCAATACAATGTACGTGCAGGGAACAGACGCCAGTGCTATTTGTCCTCTGTATGTCAATGGGAGCACAATAGTGACTCTTCTTATCAGAAAACACCTCTGGCTCATAGGACCAGAAACTGCATGGGATTTAACTCCGTTTCTGACTGGGAAGCAAACACTAGCTCGCCTTACAAGAAACACACTCTGCTTTTGAGAAAAGAGCACTCTTCTACTCTACTGTATTTCCTATGTGGTCCTAACAGTGAGCTTGCTCAGAACAAAAGAACTGTGCTTCCTACACACAGGGGCTATATCTAGTTAAACTGTGCTTAGGAAACTGACAAGAACAGTAGCTCCGCTTCAGTCCAATACACTGTACTTGCTGGGAACAGACGCGAGTGCTATTTGCACTGTGTATGGCAATGGGAGCGCAAGAGTGACTTTCCTTACCAGAAAACAACTCTTGCTCATAGGACCAAAAACTGCATGTGATTCAACTCCATTTAGGACTGGGAAACAAACGCTAGCACGCCTTACAAGAAACACACTCTGCTTTTGAGAAAAGAGCACTCATCTACTCTACTGTGTTTCCTTTGGGGTCCGAACAGTAAGCTTGCTCAGAACAAAAGAACAGTGCTTCCTACACAAAGGGGGCATATCTAGTTCAACTCTGCTTAGAAAACTGAAAAGAACAGTAGCTCCGCTTCAGTCCAATACACTGTAATTGCTGGGAACAGACGCCAGTGCTATTTGCACTGTGTATGGCAATGGGAGCACAAGAGTGACTTTCCTTACCAGAAAACAACTCTTGCTCATTGGACCAAAAACTGCATGTGATTCAACTCCATTTAGGACTGGGAAACAAACGCTAGCTCGCCTTACAAGAAACACACTCTGCTTTTGAGAACAGAGCACTCTTCTACTCTACTGTTTTTCCTATAGGGCCAGAACAGTGAGTTTGCTCAGAACAAAAGAACTGTGATTCCTACAAATACGGCCATATCTAGTTCAATTCTGCTTAGGAAACTGACAAGAACAGTAGTTCCTCTTCAGTCCAATACACTGTACATGCTGGGAACAGACGCCAGTGCTATTTGCCCTGTGTATGACAATGGGAGCACAATAGTGACTCTTCTTACCAGAAAACAACTCTTGCTTGTAGGACAAGAAACTGCATGTGATTCAACTCCATTTAGGACTGGGAAACAAACGCTAGCTCGCCTTACAAGAAACTCACTCTGCTTTTGAGAAAAGAGCACTCTTCTACTCTACTGTGTATCCTAGGGGGTCTGAACAGTGAGCTTGCTCAGAACAACAGAACTGTGCTTCCTCCACACATGGGCCGTATCTAGTTCAACTCTGCTTAGGAAACTGACATGAACTGTAGCTCCACTTCAGTCCAATACACTGTACATGCAGGGAACACACGCCAGTGCTACTTGTCCTCTGTATGACAATGGGAGCGCAATAGTGATTCTTCTTATCAGAAAACACCTCTTGCTCCTAGGACCAGAAACTGCATGGGATTCAACTCCATTTCTGACTGGGAAACAAACACTAGCTCGCCTTACAAGAAACACACTCTGCTTTTGAGAAAAGAGCACTCTTCTACTCTACTGTATTTCCTATGTGGTCCGAACAGTGAGCTTGCTCAGAAAAAAAGAACTGTGCTTCCTACACACAGGGGCCATATCTAGTTCAACTCTGCTTAGGAAACTGACAAGAACAGTAGCTCTGCTTCAGTCCAATACACTGTACTTGCTGGGAACAGACGCGAGTGCTATTTGCACTGTGTATGGCAAAGGGAGTGCAAGAGTGACTTTCCTTAGCAGAAAACAACTCTTGCTCATAGGACCAAAACCTGCATGTGATTCTACTCCATTTAGGACAGGGAAACAAACGCTAGCTCGCCTTACAAGAAACACACTCTGCTTTTGAGAAAAGAGCACTCTTCTACTCTACTGTGTTTCCTATGGGGTCTGAACAGTGAGCTTGCTCAGAACAAAAGAACAGTGCTTCCTACACACAGGGGCCATATCTAGTTGAACTCTGCTTATAAAACTGACAAGAACAGTAGCTCCGCTTCAGTCCAATACACTGTAATTGAAGGAACAGACGCCAGTGCTATTTGCACTGTGTATGGCAAAGGGAACGCAAGAGTGACTTTCCTTACCAGAAAACAACTCTTGCTCATAGGACCAAAAACTGCATGTGATTAAACTCCATTTAGGACTGGGAAACAACGCTAGCTCGCCTTACAAGAAACACACTCTGCTTTTGAGAAAAGAGCACTCTTCTACTCTACTGTGTTTCCTATGGGGTCGAAACAGAGAGTTTGCCCAGAAAAAAAGAACTGTGCTTCTTACACACACGGAACATATGTAGTTCAACTCAGCTTAGGAACCTGACAAGAACAGTAGCTCCTCTTCAGACCAATACACTGTACTTGCGGGGAACAGACGCGAGTGCTATTTGCACTGTGTATGGCAATGAGAGAACAATAGTGACTTTCCTTACCAGAAAACAACTCTTGCTCATAGGAAAAAAACTGCATGTGACTCAACTCCATTTAGGACTGGGAAACATACGCTAGCTCGCCTTCCAAGAAACACACTCTGCTTTTGAGAAAAGAGCACTCTTCTACTCTACTGTGTTTCCTATGTGTTTGGAACAGTGAGCTTGCTCAGAACAAAAAACCTGTGCTTCCTACCCACACGGGCCATATCTAGTTCAACTCTGCTTAGGAACCTGACAAGAACAGTAGATACTCTTCAGTCCAGTACACTGTACTTGCTGGGAACAGATGCCAGTGCTATTTGTCCTGTGTATGGCAATGGCAACGCAATAGTGACTCTTCTTACCAGAAAACAAGTCTTGCTCGTAGGACCAAAAACTGCATGTGATTCAACTCCATTTAGGACTGGGAAACAAACTCCAGCTCGCTTTACAAGAAACACAAACTGCTTTTGAGAAAAGAGCACTCTTCTACTCTACTTTGTTTCCTATAGGGCCAGAACAGTGAGCTTGCTCAGAAAAAAAGAACTGTGCTTCCTACACACACGGGCCATATCTAGTTCAACTCTGCTTAGGAAACTGAGAAGAACGGTAGCTCCTTTTCAGTCCAATACACTGTACTTACTGGGAAGAGACGGGAGTGCTATTTGCACTGTGTATGGCAATGGGAGCGCAATAGTGACTTTCCTTACCAGAAAACAACTCTTGCTCGTAGGACCACAAACTGCACTGGATTCAACTCCATTTAGGACTGGGAAACAAACGCTAGCTCGCCATACAAGAAACACACTCTGCTTTTGAGAAAAGAGCACTCTTCTACTCTACTGTGTTTCTTATGGGGTCTGAACAGTGAGCTTGCTCAGAACAAAAAAAATGTGCTTCCTACACACAGGGCCATGTCTAGTTCAAGTCTGCTTAGGAACCTGACAAGAACAGTAGATCCTCTTCTATCCAATACACTGTACTTGCTGCGAACAGACAGGAGTGCTATTTGCACTGTGTATGGCAATGGGAGCGCAATAGTGACTTTCCTTACCAGAAAATAACTCTTGCTCATAGGACCAGAAACTGCATGTGATTCAACTCCATTTAGGTCTGGGAAACAAACGCTAGCTCGCCTTACAAGAAACACTCTCTGCTTTTGATAAAAGAGCACTCTTTTACTCTACTGTGTTTCCTATGGGGTCCAAAGAGTGAGCTTGCTCAGAACAAAAGAACTGTGCTTCCTGCACACATGGACCATATCTAGTTCAACTCTGCTTAGGAAACTGACAAGAACAGTAGCTCCTATTCAGTCCAATACACTGTACTTGCTGGGAACAGACGCGAGTGCTATTTGCACTGTGTATGGCATTTGGAGCGCAATAGTGACTCTTCTTACCATAAAACAACTCTTGCTCGTAGGACCAAAAACTGCATGTGATTCAACTCCATTTAGGACTGGGAAACAAACGCGAGCTCGCCTTACAAAAAAAACACTCTGCTTTAGATAAAAGAGGACTCCTACTCTACTGTGTTTCCTATAGGGCCAGAACAGTGAGCTTGCTCAGAACATAAGAACTGTGCTTCCTACACACACGGACATATCTAGTTCAACTCTGCTTAGGAAACTGACAAGAACAGTAGCTCCTCTTCAGTCCGATACACTGTACTTGCTGAGAACAGACGTGAGTGCTCTTTGCACTGTGTATGGCAATTGGAGCACAATAGTGACTTGTCTTACCAGAAAACAACTCTTGCTCGTAGGACCAAAAACTGCATGTGACTCAACTCCATTTAGGACTGGGAAACAAACTCTATCTCGAATTACAAGAAACACACTCTGCTTTTGAGAAAAGAGCACTCTTCTACTCTTCTGTGTTTCCTATAGGGCCAGAAGAGTGAGCTTGCTCAGAACAAAAGAACTGTGCTTCCTACACACAGGGGCCATATCTAGTTCAACTCTGCTTTGGAAACTGAGAAGAGCAGTCTCTCCTCTTCAGTCCAATACACTGTACTTGCTGGGAAGACAAGGGAGTGCTATTTGCACTGTGTATGGCAAAGGGAGCGCAATAGTGACTTTCCTTACCAGAAAACAACTCTTGCTCGTAGCACCACAAACTGCATGTGATTCAACTCCATTTAGGACTAGGAAACAAACGCTAGCTCGCCTTACAAGAAACACACTCTGCTTTTGAGAAAAGAGCACGCTTCGACTCTACTGCGTTTCCTATGGGGTCCAAACAGTGAGCTTGCTCAGAACAAAAGAACTGTGCTTCCTACACAAATGGACCATATCTAGTTCAACTCTGCTTTGGAAACTGACAAGAACAGTAGCTCCTATTCAATCCAATACACTGTACTTTCTGGGAACAAACGCGAGTGCTATTTGCACTGTGTATGGCATTTGGAGCACAATAGTGACTCTTCTTACCAGAAAACAACTCTTGCTCATAGGACCAAAAACTGCATGTGATTCAACTCCATTTAGGACCGGGAATCAAACGCGAGCTTGCCTTACAAGAAACACACTCTGCTTTAGAGTAAAGAACACTCTTCTACTCTGCTGTGTTTCCTACAGGGCCAGAACAGTGAGCTTGCTCAGAACATAATAACTGTGCTTCCTACACACACGGGCCATATCTAGTTCCACTCTGCTTAGGAAACTGACAAGAACAGTAGCTCCTCTTCAGTCTGATACACTGTACTTGCTGAGAACAGACGCGAGTGCTATTTACACTGTGTATGGCAATTGGAGCACAATAGTGACTCGTCTTATCAGAAAACAACTCTTGCTCGTAGGACAAAAAACTGCATGTGACTCAACTCCATTTAGGACTGGGAAACAAACTCTAGCTCGCCTTACAAGAAACACACTCTGCTTTTGAGAAAAGAGCACTCTTCTACTCTACTGTGTTTCCTATAGGGCCAGAACAGTGAGCTTGCTCAGAACAAATAAACTGTGCTTCCTAGACACACGGGCCATATCTAGTTCAACTCTGCATAGGAAACTGAGAAGAACAGTAGCTCCTCTTCAGTCGAATACACTGTACTTGCTGGGAACAGACGCCAGGGCTATTTGCACTGTGTATGGCAATGGGAGCGCAATAGTGACTTTCCTTACCAGAAAACAACTCTTGCTCGTAGGACCAGAAACTGCATGTGATTCAACTCCATTTAGGACTGGGAAACAAACGCTAGCTTGCCTTACAAGAAACACACTCTGCTTTAGAGAAAAAAGCACTCTTCTACTCTACTGTGTTTCCTATGGGGTCGAAACAGAGAGCTTGCTCAGAAAAAAAGAACTGTGCTTCTTACACACACGGAACATATGTAGTTCAACTCTGCTTAGGAACCTGACAAGAACAGTAGATACTCTTCAGACCAATACACTGTACTTGCGGGGAACAGACGCGAGTGCTATTTGCACTGTGTATGGCAATGAGAGAACAATAGTGACTTTCCTTACCAGAAAACAACTCTTGCTCATAGGAAAAAAACTGCATGTGACTCAACTCCATTTAGGACTGGGAAACATACGCTAGCTCGCCTTCCAAGAAACACACTCTGCTTTTGAGAAAAGAGCACTCTTCTACTCTACTGTGTTTCCTATGTGTTCGGGACAGTGAGCTTGCTCAGAACAAAAAACCTGTGCTTCCTACCCACACGGGCCATGTCTAGTTCAAGTCTGCTTAGGAACCTGACAAGAACAGTAGATCCTCTTCTATCCAATACACTGTACTTGCTGCGAACAGACAGGAGTGCTATTTGCACTGTGTATGGCAATGGGAGCGCAATAGTGACTTTCCTTACCAGAAAATAACTCTTGCTCATAGGACCAGAAACTGCATGTGATTCAACTCCATTTAGGTCTGGGAAACAAACGCTAGCTCGCCTTACAAGAAACACTCTCTGCTTTTGATAAAAGAGCACTCTTTTACTCTACTGTGTTTCCTATGGGGTCCAAAGAGTGAGCTTGCTCAGAACAAAAGAACTGTGCTTCCTGCACACATGGACCATATCTAGTTCAACTCTGCTTAGGAAACTGACAAGAACAGTAGCTCCTATTCAGTCCAATACACTGTACTTGCTGGGAACAGACGCGAGTGCTATTTGCACTGTGTATGGCATTTGGAGCGCAATAGTGACTCTTCTTACCATAAAACAACTCTTGCTCGTAGGACCAAAAACTGCATGTGATTCAACTCCATTTAGGACTGGGAAACAAACGCGAGCTCGCCTTACAAAAAAAACACTCTGCTTTAGATAAAAGAGGACTCCTACTCTACTGTGTTTCCTATAGGGCCAGAACAGTGAGCTTGCTCAGAACATAAAAACTGTGCTTCCTAGACACACGGGCCATATCTAGTTCAACTCTGCATAGGAAACTGAGAAGAACAGTAGCTCCTCTTCAGTCGAATACACTGTACTTGCTGGGAACAGACGCCAGGGCTATTTGCACTGTGTATGGCAATGGGAGCGCAATAGTGACTTTCCTTACCAGAAAACAACTCTTGCTCGTAGGACCAGAAACTGCATGTGATTCAACTCCATTTAGGACTGGGAAACAAACGCTAGCTTGCCTTACAAGAAACACACTCTGCTTTAGAGAAAAAAGCACTCTTCTACTCTACTGTGTTTCCTATGGGGTCGAAACAGAGAGCTTGCTCAGAAAAAAAGAACTGTGCTTCTTACACACACGGAACATATGTAGTTCAACTCTGCTTAGGAACCTGACAAGAACAGTAGCTCCTCTTCAGACCAATACACTGTACTTGCGGGGAACAGACGCGAGTGCTATTTGCACTGTGTATGGCAATGAGAGAACAATAGTGACTTTCCTTACCAGAAAACAACTCTTGCTCATAGGAAAAAAACTGCATGTGACTCAACTCCATTTAGGACTGGGAAACATACGCTAGCTCGCCTTCCAAGAAACACACTCTGCTTTTGAGAAAAGAGCACTCTTCTACTCTACTGTGTTTCCTATGTGTTCGGAACAGTGAGCTTGCTCAGAACAAAAAACCTGTGCTTCCTACCCACACGGGCCATATCTAGTTCAACTCTGCTTAGGAACCTGACAAGAACAGTAGATACTCTTCAGTCCAGTACACTGTACTTGCTGGGAACAGACGCCAGTGCTATTTGTCCTGTGTATGGCAATGGCAACGCAATAGTGACTCTTCTTACCAGAAAACAAGTCTTGCTCGTAGGACCAAAAACTGCATGTGATTCAACTCCATTTAGGACTGGGAAACAAACTCCAGCTCGCTTTACAAGAAACACAAACTGCTTTTGAGAAAAGAGCACTCTTCTACTCTACTTTGTTTCCTATAGGGCCAGAAACAGTGAGCTTGCTCAGAAAAAAAGAACTGTGCTTCCTACACACACGGGCCATATCTAGTTCAACTCTGCTTAGGAAACTGAGAAGAACGGTAGCTCCTTTTCAGTCCAATACACTGTACTTACTGGGAAGAGACGGGAGGGCTATTTGCACTGTGTATGGCAATGGGAGCGCAATAGTGACTTTCCTTACCAGAAAACAACTCTTGCTCGTAGGACCACAAACTGCACTGGATTCAACTCCATTTAGGACTGGGAAACAAACGCTAGCTCGCCATACAAGAAACACACTCTGCTTTTGAGAAAAGAGCACTCTTCTACTCTACTGTGTTTCTTATGGGGTCTGAACAGTGAGCTTGCTCAGAACAAAAAAAACGTGCTTCCTACACACAGGGCCATGTCTAGTTCAAGTCTGCTTAGGAACCTGACAAGAACAGTAGATCCTCTTCTATCCAATACACTGTACTTGCTGCGAACAGACAGGAGTGCTATTTGCACTGTGTATGGCAATGGGAGCGCAATAGTGACCTTCCTTACCAGAAAATAACTCTTGCTCATAGGACCAGAAACTGCATGTGATTCAACTCCATTTAGGTCTGGGAAACAAACGCTAGCTCGCCTTACAAGAAACACTCTCTGCTTTTGATAAAAGAGCACTCTTTTACTCTACTGTGTTTCCTATGGGGTCCAAAGAGTGAGCTTGCTCAGAACAAAAGAACTGTGCTTCCTGCACACATGGACCATATCTAGTTCAACTCTGCTTAGGAAACTGACAAGAACAGTAGCTCCTATTCAGTCCAATACACTGTACTTGCTGGGAACAGACGCGAGTGCTATTTGCACTGTGTATGGCATTTGGAGCACAATAGTGACTCTTCTTACCATAAAACAACTCTTGCTCGTAGGACCAAAAACTGCATGTGATTCAACTCCATTTAGGACTGGGAAACAAACGCGAGCTCGCCTTACAAAAAAACACTCTGCTTTAGATAAAAGAGGACTCCTACTCTACTGTGTTTCCTATAGGGCCAGAACAGTGAGCTTGCTCAGAACATAAGAACTGTGCTTCCTACACACACGGGACATATCTAGTTCAACTCTGCTTAGGAAACTGACAAGAACAGTAGCTCCTCTTCAGTCCGATACACTGTACTTGCTGAGAACAGACGTGAGTGCTCTTTGCACTGTGTATGGCAATTGGAGCACAATAGTGACTTGTCTTACCAGAAAACAACTCTTGCTCATAGGACAAAAAACTGCATGTGACTCAACTCCATTTAGGACTGGGAAACAAACTCTATCTCGAATTACAAGAAACACACTCTGCTTTTGAGAAAAGAGCACTCTTCTACTCTACTGTGTTTCCTATAGGGCCAGAAGAGTGAGCTTGCTCAGAACAAAAGAACTGTGCTTCCTACACACAGGGGCCATATCTAGTTCAACTCTGCTTTGGAAACTGAGAAGAGCAGTCTCTCCTCTTCAGTCCAATACACTGTACTTGCTGGGAAGACAAGGGAGTGCTATTTGCACTGTGTATGGCAAAGGGAGCGCAATAGTGACTTTCCTTACCAGAAAACAACTCTTGCTCGTAGCACCACAAACTGCATGTGATTCAACTCCATTTAGGACTAGGAAACAAACGCTAGCTCGCCTTACAAGAAACACACTCTGCTTTTGAGAAAAGAGCACGCTTCGACTCTACTGCGTTTCCTATGGGGTCCAAACAGTGAGCTTGCTCAGAACAAAAGAACTGTGCTTCCTGCACACATGGACCATATCTAGTTCAACTCTGCTTAGGAAACTGACAAGAACAGTAGCTCCAATTCAGTCCAATACACTGTACTTGCTGGGAAGACAAGGGAGTGCTATTTGCACTGTGTATGGCAATGGGAGTGCAATAGTGACTTTCCTTACCAGAAAACAACTCTTGCTCGTAGGACCAGAAACTGCATGTGATTCAACTCCATTTAGGACTGGGAAACAAATGCTAGCTCGCCTTACAAGAAACACACTCTGCTTTAGAGAAAAGAGCACACTTCTATTCTACTGTGTTTCCTATGGGGTCCAAACAGAGAGCTTGCTCAGAACAAAAGAACTGTGCGTCCTACACACACGGACCATATGTAGTTCAACTCTGCTTAGGAACCTGACAAGAACAGTAGCTCCTCTTCAGACCAATACACTGTATTTGCTGGGAACAGACGCGAGTGCTATTTGCACTGTGTATGGCAATGAGAGCACAATATTGACTTTCCTTACCAGAAAACAACTCTTGCTCGTAGGAACAAAAACTGCATGTGACTCAACTCCATTTAGGACTGGGAAACAAACGCTAGCTCGCCTTCCAAGAAACACACTCTGCTTTTGAGAAAAGAGCACTCTTCTACTCTATTGTGTTTCCTATGTGTTCGGAACAGTGAGCTTGCTCAGAACAAAAAAACTGTGCTTCCTACAAACACGGACATATCTAGTTCAACTCTGCTTAGGAACCTGACAAGAACAGTAGATACTCTTCAGTCCAGTACACTGTACTTGCTGGGAACAGACGCCAGTGCTATTTGTCCTGTGTATGGCAATGGCAGCACAATAGTGACTCTTCTTACCAGAAAACATCTATTGCTCGTAGGACCAGAAACTGCATGTGATTCAACTCCATTTATGACTGGGAAACAAACTCCAGCTCGCTTTACAAAAAACACACTCTGCTTTAGAGAAAAGAGCACTCTTCTACTCTACTGTTTTTCCTATGGGGTCCAAACACAGAGCTTGCTCAGAACAAAAGAACTGTGCTTCCTACACACACGGGCCATATCTAGTTCAACTCTGTTTAGTAAACTGACAAGAACAGTAGCTCCTCTTCAGACCAAAACACAGTACTTGCGGGGAAGAGACGCGAGTGCTATTTGCACTGTGAATGGCAATTGGAGCACAATAGTGACTCGTCTTACCAGAAAACAACTCTTGCTCGTAGGACAAAAACCTGCATGTGACTCAACTCCATTTAGGACTGGGAAACAAACGCTAGCTCGCCTTGCAAGAAACACACTCTGCTTTTGAGAAAAGAGCACTCTTCTACTCTACTGTGTTTCCTACGGGGTCCAAACAGTGAGCTTGATCAGAACAAATGAACTGTGCTTCCTAGACACACGGGCCATATCTAGTTCAACTCTGCTTAGGAGACTGACAAGAACAGTAGCTCCTCTTCAGTCCAATACACTGTACTTGCTAAGAACAGACGCGAGTGCTATTTGCACTGTGTATGGCAATGAGAGCACAATAGTGTCTTTCCTTACCAGAAAACAACTCTTGCTTGTAGGACCACACAGTGCATGTGATTCAACGCCATTTAGGACTGGGAAACAAATGCTAGCTCACCTTACAAGAAACACACTCTGCTTCTGAGAAAAGAGCGCTCTTCTACTCTACTGTGTTTCCTATGGGGTCCAAACAGTGTGCTTGCTCAGAACAAAAGAACTGTGCTTCCTACACACATGGACCATATCTAGTTCAACTCTGCTTAGGAAACTGACAAGAACAGTAGCTCCTCTTCAGTCCAATACACTGTACTTGCGGGGAAGAGACGCGAGTGCTATTTGCACTGTGTATGGCAATTGGAGCACAATAGTGACTCGTCTTACCAGAAAACAACTCTTGCTCGTAGGACAAAAAACTGCATGTGACACAACTCCATTTAGGTCTGGGAAACAAACACTAGCTCGCCTTACAAGAAACACACTCTGCTTTAGAGAAAAGAGCACTCTTCTACTCTACTGTGTTTCCTATGGTGTCCAAACAGTGAGCTTTCTTAGAACAAAAGAACTGTGCTTCCTACACACAGCCATATCTAGTTCAATTCTGCTTAGGAACCTGACGAGAACAGTAGCTCCTCTTCAGTCCAATACACTGTACTGCTGGGAACAGACGCCAGTGCTCTTTGTCCTGTGTATGGCAATGGCAGCGCAATAGTGACTATTCTTATCATTAAACAACTCTTGCTCATAGGACCAGAAACTGCATGTGATTCAACTCCATTTAGGACTGGGAAACAAAAGCTAGCTCGCCTTACAAGAAACACAATCTGCTTTAGAGAAAAGAGCACTCTTCTACTCTACTGTGTTTCCTACACGGCCAGAACAGTGAGCTTGCTCAGAACAAAAGAACTGTGCTTCCTACACACGGGCCATATCTAGTTCAACTCTGCTTAGGAAACTGACAAGAACAGTAGCTCCTCTTCAGTCCGATTCACTGTACTTGCTGGGAACAGAAGCGAGTGCTATTTGCCCTGTGTATGGCAATGGGAGCACAATAGTGACTTTCCTTACCAGAAAACAACTCTTGCTCGTAGGACCAGAAACTGCATGTGATTCAACTCCGTTTAGGACTGGGAAACAAATGCTAGCTCCCCTTACATGAAACACTCTCTGCTTTTGAGAAAAGAGCACTCTTCTACTCTACTGTGTTTCCTATGCGGTCCAAACAGTGAGCGTGCTCAGAACAAAGAACTGTGCTTCCTACACACATGGACCACATCTAGTTCAACTCTGCTTAGGAGACTGACAAGAACAGTAGCTCCTCTTCAGTCCAATACACTGTACATGCTGGGAACAGACGCGAGTGCTATTTGCACTGTGTATGGCAATGGGAGCGCAATAGTGACTTTCCTTACAGGAAAACAACTCTTGCTCATAGGACAGAAACTGCATTTTATTCCACTCCATTTAGGACTGGGAAACAAACGCTAGCTCGCCTTACAAGAAACACACTCTGCTTTAGAGAAAAGAACACTCTTCTACTCTACTGTGTTTCCTATGGGGTCCAAACAGTGAGCTTGCTCAGAACAAAAGAACTGTGCTTACTACACACACGGGCCATATCTAGTTCAATTCTGCTTAGGAAACTAACAAGAACAGTGGAACCACTTCAGTCCAATACACTGTACATGCTGGGAACAGACGCCAGTGCTATTTGCACTGTGTATGGCAATGGGACCACAATAGTGACTTTCCTTACCAGAAATAAACTCTTGCTCGTTGGACCAGAAACTGCATGTGATTCAACTCCATTTAGGACTGGGAAACAAACCCTAGCTTGCCGTACAAGAAACACACTCTGCTTTTGAGAAAAGAGCACTCTTCTACTCTACTGTGTTTCCTATAGGGTCCGAACGGTTAGCTTGCTCTGAACAAAAGAACTGTGCTTCCTACACACACGGCCATATCTAATTCAATTCTGCTTAGGAACCTGACAAGAACAGTAGATCCTCTTCAGTCCAATACACCGTACTTGCTGGGAATAGACGCCAGTGCTATTTGTCCTGTGTATGGCAATGGCAGCGCAATAGTGACTATTTTTACCATAAAACAACTCTTGCTTGTAGGATTAGAAACTGCATGTGATTCAACTCCATTTAGGACTGGGAAACAAACGCTAGCTCGCCTTTCAAGAAACACACTCTGCTTTTGAGAAAAGAGCACTCTTCTACTCTACTGTGTTTCCTATAGGGCCAGAACAGAGAGCTTGCTCAGAACAAAAGAACTGTGCTTCCTACATACAGGGCCATATCTAATTCAATTCTGCTTAGGAAACTGACAAGAACAATAGATCCTTTTCAGTCCAATACACTGTACATGCTGGGCACTGACGCGAGTGCTATTTGCACTGTGTATGACAATGCGAGCACAATAGTGACTCTTCATACCAGAAAACAACTCTTGCTCGAAGGACCAGAAACAGCATGTGATTCAACTCCATTTAGGACTGGGCAACAAATGCTAGCTCGCATCACATGAAACACACCCTGCTTTTGAGAAAAGAGAACTCTTCTACTCTACTGTGTTTCCTATGGGGACCGAACAGTGAGCTTGCTCAGAACAAAAGAACTGTGATTCCTACACAAACGGCTATATCTAGTTCAACACTGCTTAGGAAACTGACAAGAACAGTAGATCCTCTTCAGTCCAATACACTGTACTTGTTGGGAACAGACGCGAGTGCTATTTGTACTGTGTAGGGCAATTGGAGCACAATAGTGACTTTCCTTACCAGAAAACAACTCTTGCTCGTAGGACCAGAACCTGCATGTGATTCAACTCCATTTCAGACTGGGAAAGAAACGCTGGCTCGCCTTACAAGAAATACACTCTGCTTTAGAGAAAAGAGCACTTTCTACTCTACTGTGTTTCCTATGGGGTCCAAACAGTGAGCTTGCTCAGAACAAAGGAACTGTGCTTCCTACACACTTGAACCATATGTAGTTCAACTCTGCTTAGGAAACTGACAAGAACAGTAGCTCCTCTTCAGTCCGATACACTTTACTTGCTGAGAACAGACGCGAGTGCTATTTGCACTGTGTATGGCAATGGGGCACAATAGTGACTCATCTTACCAGAAAACAACTCTTGCTCGTAGGACAAAAAAATGCATGTGACTCAACTCCATTTAGGACTGGGAAACAAACTCTATCTCGCCTTACAAGAAACACACTCTGCTTTTGAGAAAAGAACACTCTTCTACTCAATTGTGTTTCCTATAGGGCCAGAACAGTGAGCTTACTCAGAACAAAAGAACTGTGCTTCCTACATACACGGGCCATATCTAGTTCAACTCTGCTTAGGAAACTGAGAAGAACGGTAGCTCCTTTTCAGTCCAATACACTGTACTTACTGAGAACAGACGGGAGTGCTATTTGCACTGTGTATGGCAATGGGAGCGCAATAGTGACTTTCCTTACCAGAAAACAACTCTTGCTCGTAGGACCACAAACTGCATTGGATTCAACTCCATTTAGGACTGGAAAACAAACGCTAGCTCGCCATACAAGAAACACACTCTGCTTTTGAGAAAAGAGCACTCTTCTACTCTACTGTGTTTCCTATGGGGTCTGAACAGTGAGCTTGCTCAGAACAAAAAAACTTTGCTTCCTACACACAGGGCCATATCTAGTTCAATTCTGCTTAGGAACCTGACAAGAACAGTAGATCCTCTTCTATCCAATACACTGTACTTGCTGGGAACAGACAGGAGTGCTATTTGCACTGTGTATGGAAATGGGAATGCAATAGTGACTTTCCTTACCAGAAAACAACTCTTGCTCATAGGACCAGAAACTGCATGTGATTCAACTCCTTTTAGGTGTGGGAAACAAACGCTAGCTCGCCTTACAAGAAACACACTCTGCTTTTGATAAAAGAGCACTCTTTTACTCTACTGTGTTTCCTATGGGGGCCAAAGAATGAGCTTGCTCAGAACAAAAGAACTGCGCTTCCTACACACATGGACCATATCTAGTTCAACTCTGCTTAGGAAACTGACAAGAACAGTAGCTCCTATTCAGTCTAATACACTGTACTTGCTGGGAACAGACGCGAGTGCTATTTGCACTGTGTATGGCATTTGTAGCGCAATAGTGACTCTTCTTACCAGAAAACAACTCTTGCTCGTAGGACCAAAAACTGCATGTGATTCAACTCCATTTAGGACTGGGAAACAAACGCGAGCTCGCCTTACAAAAAAAAACACTCTGCTTTAGATAAAAGAGCACTCTTCTACTCTACTGTGTTTCCTATAGGGCCAGAACAGTGAGCTTGCTCAGAACATAAGAAGTGTGCTTCCTACACACACGGGACATATCTAGTTCAACTCTGCTTAGGAAACTGACAAGAACAGTAACTCCTCTTCAGTCCGATACACTGTACTTGCTGAGAACAGACGCGAGTGCTATTTGCACTGTGTATGGCAATTGGAGCACAATAGTGACTCGTCTTACCAGAAAACAACTCTTGCTCGTAGGACCAAAAACTGCATGTGACTCAACTCCATTTAGGACTGGGAAACAAACTCTATCTCGAATTACAAGAAACACACTCTGCTTTTGAGAAAAGAGCACTCTTCTACTCTTCTGTGTTTCCTATAGGGCCAGAACAGTGAGCTTGCTCAGAACAAAAGAACTGTGCTTCCTACACACAGGGGCCATATCTAGTTCAACTCTGCTTTGGAAACTGAGAAGAGCAGTCTCTCCTCTTCAGTCCAATACACTGTACTTGCTGGGAAGACAAGGGAGTGCTATTTGCACTGTGTATTGCAATGGGAGCGCAATAGTGACTTTCCTTACCAGAAAACAAGTCTTGCTCGTAGCACCACAAACTGCATGTGATTCAACTGCATTTAGGACTAGGAAACAAACGCTAGCTCGCCTTACAAGAAACACACTCTGCTTTTGAGAAAAGAGCACGCTTCTACTCTACTGCGTTTCCTATGGGGTCCAAACAGTGAGCTTGCTCAGAACAAAAGAACTGTGCTTCCTACACAAATGGACCCTATCTAGTTCAACTCTGCTTAGGAAACTGACAAGAACAGTAGCTCCTATTCAATCCAATACACTGTACTTTCTGGGAACAAACGCGAGTGCTATTTGCACTGTGTATGGCATTTGGAGCACAATAGTGACTCTTCTTACCAGAAAACAACTCTTGCTCATAGGACCAAAAACTGCATGTGACTCAACTCCATTTAGGACCGGGAATCAAACGCGAGCTCGCCTTACAAGAAACACACTCTGCTTTAGAGTAAAGAACACTCTTCTACTCTGCTGTGTTTCCTACAGGGCCAGAACAGTGAGCTTGCTCAGAACATAATAACTGTGCTTCCTACACACACGGGATATATCTAGCTCCACTCTGCTTAGGAAACTGACAAGAACAGTAGCTCCTCTTCAGTCTGATACACTGTACTTGCTGAGAACAGACGCGAGTGCTATTTGCACTGTGTATGGCAATTGGAGCACAATAGTGACTCGTCTTACCAGAAAACAACTCTTGATCGTAGGACAAAAAACTGCTTGTGACTCAAGTGCATTTAGGACTGGGAAACAAACTCTAGCTCACCTTACAAGAAACACACTCTGCTTTTGAGAAAAGAGCACTCTTCTACTCTACTGTGTTTCCTATAGGGCCAGAACAGTGAGCTTGCTCAGAACAAAAGAACTGTGCTTCCTAGACACACGGGCCATATCTAGTTCAACTCTGCTTAGGAAACTGAGAAGAACAGGAGCTCCTCTTCAGTCGAATACACTGTACTTGCTGGGAACAGATGCCAGGGCTATTTGCACTGTGTATTGCAATGGGAGCGCAATAGTGACTTTCCTTACCAGAAAACAACTCTTGCTCGTAGGAACAGAAACTGCATGTGATTCAACTCCATTTAGGACTGGGAAACAAACGCTATCTCGCCTTACAAGAAACACACTCTGCTTTAGAGAAAAAAGCACTCTTCTACTCTACTGTGTTTCCTATGGGGTCGAAACAGAGAGCTTGCTCAGAAAAAAAGAACTGTGCTTCTTACACACACGGAACATATGTAGTTCAACTCTGCTTAGGAACCTGACAAGAACAGTAGCTCCTCTTCAGACCAATACACTGTATTTGCTGGGAACAGACGCGAGTGCTATTTGCACTGTGTATGGCAATGAGAGCACAATAGTGACTTTCCTTACCAGAAAACTACTCTTGCTCATAGGAAAAAAACTGCATGAGACTCAACTCCATTTAGGACTGGGAAACATACGCTAGCTCGCCTTCCAAGAAACACACTCTGCTTTTGAGAAAAGAGCACTCTTCTACTCTACTGTGTTTCCTATGTGTTCGGAACAGTGAGCTTGCTCAGAACGAAAAACCTGTGCTTCCTAACCACACGGGTCATATCTAGTTCAACTCTGCTTAGGAACCTGACAAGAACAGTAGATACTCTTCAGTCCAGTACACTGTACTTGCTGGGAACAGACGCCAGTGCTATTTGTGCTGTGTATGGCAATGGCAACGCAATAGTGGCTCTTCTTACCAGAAAACAAGTCTTGCTCGTAGGACCAAAAACTGCATGTGATTCAACTCCATTTAGGACTGGGAAACAAACTCCAGCTCGCTTTACAAGAAACACACTCTGCTTTTGAGAAAAGAGCACTCTTCTACTCTACTTTGTTTCCTATAGGGCCAGAACAGTGAGCTTGCTCAGAACAAAAAAAAATGTGCTTCCTACACACAGGGCCATGTCTAGTTCAAGTCTGCTTAGGAACCTGACAAGAACAGTAGATCCTCTTCTATCCAATACACTGTACTTGCTGCGAACAGACAGGAGTGCTATTTGCACTGTGTATGGCAATGGGAGCGCAATAGTGACTTTCCTTACCAGAAAATAACTCTTGCTCATAGGACCAGAAACTGCATGTGATTCAACTCCATTTAGGTCTGGGAAACAAACGCTAGCTCGCCTTACAAGAAACACTCTCTGCTTTTGATAAAAGAGCACTCTTTTACTCTACTGTGTTTCCTATGGGGTCCAAAGAGTGAGCTTGCTCAGAACAAAAGAACTGTGCTTCCTACACACATGGACCATATCTAGTTCAAATCTGCTTAGGAAACTGACAAGAACAGTAGCTCCTATTCAGTCCAATACACTGTACTTGCTGGGAACAGACGCGAGTGCTATTTGCACTGTGTATGGCATTTGGAGCGCAATAGTGACTCTTCTTACCATAAAACAACTCTTGCTCGTAGGACCAAAAACTGCATGTGATTCAACTCCATTTAGTACTGGGAAACAAACGCGAGCTCGCCTTACAAAAAAAACACTCTGCTTTAGATAAAAGAGCACTCTTCTACTCTACTGTGTTTCCTATAGGGCCAGAACAGTGAGCTTGCTCAGAACATAAGAACTGTGCTTCCTACACACACGGGACATATCTAGTTCAACTCTGCTTAGGAAACTGACAAGAACAGTAGCTCCTCTTCAGTCCGATACACTGTACTTGCTGAGAAGAGACGTGAGTGCTATTTGCACTGTGTATGGCAATTGGAGCACAATAGTGACTTGTCTTACCAGAAAACAACTCTTGCTCGTAGGACAAAAAACTGCATGTGACTCAACTCCATTTAGGACTGGGAAACAAACTCTATCTCGAATTACAAGAAACACACTCTGCTTTTGAGAAAAGAGCACTCTTCTACTCTTCTGTGTTTCCTATAGGGCCAGAAGAGTGAGCTTGCTCAGAACAAAAGAACTGTGCTTCCTACACAAAGGGGCCATATCTAGTTCAACTCTGCTTTGGAAACTGAGAAGAGCAGTCTCTCCTCTTCAGTCCAATACACTGTACTTGCTGGGAAGACAAGGGAGTGCTATTTGCACTGTGTATGGCAATGGGAGCACAAGAGTGACTTTCCTTACCAGAAAACAACTCTTGCTCGTAGCACCACAAACTGCATGTGATTCAACTCCATTTAGGACTAGGAAACAAACGCTAGCTCGCCTTACAAGAAACACACTCTGCTTTTGAGAAAAGAGCACTCTTCTACTCTACTGTGTTTCCTATGAGGTCCAAACAGTGAGCTTTTTCAGAACATAAGAACTGTGCTTCCTACACACAAGGACTATATGTAGTTCAACTCTGCTTAGGAAACTGACAAGAACAGTAGCTCCTCTTCAGTCTGATACACTGTACTTGCTGAGAGCAGACGCGAGTGCTACTTGCACTGTGTATGGGAATTGGAGCACAATAGTGACTCGTCTTACCAGAAAACAACTCTTGCTCGTAGGACAAAAAACTGCATGTGACTCAACTCCATTTAGGACTGGGAAACAAACGCTAGCTCGCCTTACAAGAAACACACTCTGCTTTTGAGAAAAGGGCACTCTTCTACTCTACTGTGTTTCCTATAGGGCCAGAACAGTGAGCTTGCTCAGAACAAAAGAACTGTGCTTCCTAGACACACGGGCCATATCTAGTTCAACTCTGCTTAGGAGACTGACAAGAACAGTAGCTCCTCTTCAGTCCTATACACTGTACTTGCTGGGGACAGACGCGAGAGCTATTTGCACTGTGTATGGCAATGAGAGCGCAATAGTGGCTTTCCTTACCAGAAAACAACTCTTGCTCGTAGTACCACACACTGCATATGATTCAACGCCATTTAGGACTGGGAAACAAATGCTATCTCGCCTTACAAGAAACACACTCTGCTTCTGAGAAAAGAGCACTCTTCTACTCTACTGTGTTTCCTATGGGGTCCAAACAGTGAGCTTGCTCAGAACAAAAGAAATGTGCTTCCTACACACATCGACCATATCTAGGTCAACTCTGCTTTGAAACTGACAAGAACAGTATCTTCTCTTCAGTCCAATACACTGTACTTGCGGGGAAGAGACGGGAGTGCTATTTGCACTGTGTATGGCAATTGGAGCACAATAGTGACTCGGCTTACCAGAAAACAACTCTTGCTCGTAGGACAAAAAACTGCATGTGACTCAACTCCATTTAGGTCTGGGAAACAAACGCTAGCTCGCCTTACAAGAAACACACTCTGCTTTAGAGAAAAGAGCACTCTTCTACTCTACTGTGTTTCCTATGGGGTCCGAACAGTGAGCTTTTTCAGAACAAAAGAACTGTGCTTCCTACACACACAGCCATATCTAGTTCAATTTTGCTTAGGAACCTGACAAGAACAGTAGCTCCTCTTCAGTCCAATACACTGTACTGCTGGGAAGAGACGCCAGTGCTATTTGTCCTGTGTATGGCAATGGCAGCGCAATAGTGACTATTCTTATCATAAAACAACTCTTGCTCGTAGGACAAGAAACTGCATGTGATTCACCTCCATTTAAGACTGGGAAACAAACGCTAGCTCGCCTTACAAGAAACACATTCTGCTTTAGAGAAAAGAGCACTCTTCTACTCTACTGTGTTTCCAATATGGCCAGAACAGTGAGCTTGCTTAGAACAAAAGAACTGTGCTTCCTACACACGGGCCATATCTAGTTCAACTCTGCTTTGAAACTGACAAGAACAGTAGCTCCTATTCAGTCCGATACACAGTACTTGCTGGGAACAGACGCGAGTGCTATTTGCACTGTGTACGGCAATAAGTGCACAATAGTGAATCTTCTTACCAGAAAACTACTCTTCCTCGTAGGAACAGAAACTGCATTTGATTCAACTCCATTTAGGACTGAGAAACAAACGCTAGCTCGCCATACAAGAAACACGCTCTGCTTTTGAGAATAGGGCACACATCTACTCTACTGTGTTTCCTATCGGGCCCAAACAGTGAGCTTGCTCAGAACAAAAGAACTGTGCTTCCTACACACAGGGGTCATATCTAGTTCAACTCTGCTTAGGAAACTGACAAGAACAGTAGCTCCTCTTCAGTCCAATACACTGTACTTGCTGGGAAGACAAGGGAGTGCTATTTGCACTGTGTATGGCAATGGGAGCACAAGAGTGACTTTCCTTACCAGAAAACAACTCTTGCTCGTAGCACCACAAACTGCATGTGATTCAACTCCATTTAGGACTAGGAAACAAACGCTAGCTCGCCTTACAAGAAACACACTCTGCTTTTGAGAAAAGAGCACTCTTCTACTCTACTGTGTTTCCTATGTGGTCCAAACAGTGAGCTTGTTCAGAACATAAGAACTGTGCTTCCTACACACAAGGACTATATGTAGTTCAACTCTGCTTAGGAAACTGACAAGAACAGTAGCTCCTCTTCAGTCTGATACACTGTACTTGCTGAGAGCAGACGCGAGTGCTACTTGCACTGTGTATGGGAATTGGAGCACAATAGTGACTCGTCTTACCAGAAAACAACTCTTGCTCGTAGGACAAAAAACTGCATGTGACTCAACTCCATTTAGGACTGGGAAACAAACGCTAGCTCGCCTTACAAGAAACACACTCTGCTTTTGAGAAAAGGGCACTCTTCTACTCTACTGTGTTTCCTATAGGGCCAGAACAGTGAGCTTGCTCAGAACAAAAGAACTGTGCTTCCTAGACACACGGGCCATATCTAGTTCAACTCTGCTTAGGAGACTGACAAGAACAGTAGCTCCTCTTCAGTCCTATACACTGTACTTGCTGGGGACAGACGCGAGAGCTATTTGCACTGTGTATGGCAATGAGAGCGCAATAGTGGCTTTCCTTACCAGAAAACAACTCTTGCTCGTAGTACCACACACTGCATATGATTCAACGCCATTTAGGACTGGGAAACAAATGCTATCTCGCCTTACAAGAAACACACTCTGCTTCTGAGAAAAGAGCACTCTTCTACTCTACTGTGTTTCCTATGGGGTCCAAACAGTGAGCTTGCTCAGAACAAAAGAAATGTGCTTCCTACACACATCGACCATATCTAGGTCAACTCTGCTTTGAAACTGACAAGAACAGTATCTTCTCTTCAGTCCAATACACTGTACTTGCGGGGAAGAGACGGGAGTGCTATTTGCACTGTGTATGGCAATTGGAGCACAATAGTGACTCGGCTTACCAGAAAACAACTCTTGCTCGTAGGACAAAAAACTGCATGTGACTCAACTCCATTTAGGTCTGGGAAACAAACGCTAGCTCGCCTTACAAGAAACACACTCTGCTTTAGAGAAAAGAGCACTCTTCTACTCTACTGTGTTTCCTATGGGGTCCGAACAGTGAGCTTTCTCAGAACAAAAGAACTGTGCTTCCTACACACACAGCCATATCTAGTTCAATTTTGCTTAGGAACCTGACAAGAACAGTAGCTCCTCTTCAGTCCAATACACTGTACTGCTGGGAAGAGACGCCAGTGCTATTTGTCCTGTGTATGGCAATGGCAGCGCAATAGTGACTATTCTTATCATAAAACAACTCTTGCTCGTAGGACAAGAAACTGCATGTGATTCACCTCCATTTAAGACTGGGAAACAAACGCTAGCTCGCCTTACAAGAAACACATTCTGCTTTAGAGAAAAGAGCACTCTTCTACTCTACTGTGTTTCCAATATGGCCAGAACAGTGAGCTTGCTTAGAACAAAAGAACTGTGCTTCCTACACACGGGCCATATCTAGTTCAACTCTGCTTTAAAACTGACAAGAACAGTAGCTCCTATTCAGTCCGATACACTGTACTTGCTGGGAACAGACGCGAGTGCTATTTGCACTGTGTACGGCAATAAGTGCACAATAGTGAATCTTCTTACCAGAAAACTACTCTTCCTCGTAGGAACAGAAACTGCATTTGATTCAACTCCATTTAGGACTGAGAAACAAACGCTAGCTCGCCATACAAGAAACACGCTCTGCTTTTGAGAATAGGGCACACATCTACTCTACTGTGTTTCCTATCGGGCCCAAACAGTGAGCTTACTCAGAACAAAAGAACTGTGCTTCCTACACACAGGGGTCATATCTAGTTCAACTCTGCTTAGGAAACTGACAAGAACAGTAGCTCCTCTTCAGTCCAATACACTGTAATAGCTGGGAACAGACGCGAGTGCTATTTGCACTGTGTATGGCAATGGGAGCACAATAGTGACTTTCCTTACCAGAAAAAACTCTTGCTCATAGGACCAGAAACTGCATGTGATTCAACTCCATTTAGGACTGGGAAACAAACACTAGCTCGCCTTACAAGAAACACACTCTGCATGTGATTCAACTGCATTTAGGACTTGGAAACCAAAGCTAGCTCGCCTTACAAGAAACACACTCTGCTTTTGAGAAAAGAGCACTCTTCTACTCTATTTTGTTTCCTAGAGGGCCAGAACAGTGAGCTTGCTGAGAACAAAAAAACTGTGCTTCCTACACACAGGGGCCATATCTAGTTCAACTCTGCTTAGGAAACTGACAATAACAGTAGCTCCTCTTCAGTCCAATACACTGTACATGCTGGGAACAGAAGCCAGTGCTATTTGCCCTGTGTATGAAAACTGGAGCGCAATAGTAACTCTTCTTACCAGTAAACAACTCTTGCTCGTAGGAACAGAAACTGCATGTGATTCAACTGCATTTAGGACTTGGAAACCAAAGCTAGCTCGCCTTACAAGAAACACACTCTGCTTTTGAGAAAAGAGCACTCTTCTACTCTACTGTGTTTCCTATGGGGTCCGAACAGTGAGCTTGCTCAGAACAAAAGAACTGTGCTTCCTACACACACGGCCATGTCTAGTTCAACTCTTCTTAAGAAACTGACAAGAACAGTAGATCCTCTTCAGTCCAATACACTGTACATGCTGGGAATAGACGCCAGTGCTATTTGCCCTGTGTATGACAATGGGAGCGCAATGGTGACTCTTCTTACCAGAAAACAACTCTTGCTCATAGGACCGCAAACTGCATGTGATTCAACTCCATTTAGGACAGGGAAACAAACGCTAGCTTGCCTTACAAGAAACACACTCTGCTTTTGAGAAATTAGCACTCTTCAACTCTATTGTGTTTCCTAAGGGCCAGAAGAGTAAGCTTGCTCAGAACAAAAGAACTGTGCTTCCTACACACGGCCATATCTAGTTCAATTCTGCTTAGGAAACTGTCAAGAATAGTAGATCCTCTTCAGTCCAATACACTGTACTTGCCTGGAGCAGACGCCAGTGCTATTTGCCCTGTGTATGACAAATTGAGCGCAATAGTGACTCTTCTTACCAGAAAAAAACTCTTGCTCGTAGGATTAGAAACTGCATGTGATTCAACTCCATTTAGGACTGGGAAACAAACGCTAGCTCGCCTTACAAGAAACACACTCTGCTTTTGAGAAAAGAGCACTCTTTTACTCTACTGGGTTTCCTATGGGGTCTGAACAGTGAGCTTGCTGAAAACCAAAGAACTGTGCTTACTACACACATGGGTCATATCTAGTTTAACTGTGCTTAGGAAACTGACAAGAACAGTAGCTCCTCTTCAGTCCAATACACTGTACTTGCTGGGAACAGACTCCAGTGCTATTTGCCCTGTGTATGACAATGGGAGCGCAATAGTGACTCTTCTTACCCGAAAACAACTCTTCCTCGTAGGACCTGAAACTGCATGTAATTCAACTCCATTTAGGACTGGGAAACAAATGCTAGCTCGCCTTACAGGAAACACACTCTGCTTTTGAGAAAAGAGCACTCTTCTACTCTACTGTGTTTACTAAAGGGCCAGAATAGTGAGCTTGATCAGAACAAAAGAACTGTGCTTCCTACACACTCGAGCCATATCTAGTTCAACTCTGGTTAGGAAACTGACAAGAACAGTAGCTCCTCTTCAGTCCGATACACTGTACTTGCTGGGAACAGACGCGAGTGCTATTTGCACTGTGTATGGCAATGGGAGCGCAATAGTGGCTTTCCTTACCAGAAAACAACTCTTGCTCGTAGGACCAGAAACTGCATGTGATTCAACTCCGTTTAGGATTGGGAAACAAATGCTAGCTCGCCTTACATGAAACACTCTCTGCTTTTGAGAAAAGAGCACTCTTCTACTCTACTGTGTTTCCTATGGGGTCCAAACAGTGAGCTTGCTCAGAACATAAGAACTGTGCTTCCTACACACAAGGACTATATGTAGTTCAACTCTGCTTAGGAGACTGACAAGAACAGTAGCTCCTCTTCAGTCTGATACACTGTACTTGCTGAGAGCAGACGCGAGTGCTACTTGCACTGTGTATGGGAATTGGAGCACAATAGTGACTCGTCTTACCAGAAAACAACTCTTGCTCGTAGGACAAAAAACTGCATGTGACTCAACTCCATTTAGGACTGGGAAACAAACGCTAGCTCGCCTTACAAGAAACACACTCTGCTTTTGAGAAAAGGGCACTCTTCTACTCTACTGTGTTTCCTATAGGGCCAGAACAGTGAGCTTGCTCAGAACAAATGAACTGTGCTTCCTAGACACACGGGCCATATCTAGTTCAACTCTGCTTAGGAAACTGACAAGAACAGTAGCTCCTCTTCAGTCCTATACACTGTACTTGCTGGGAACAGACGCGAGTGCTATTTGCACTGTGTATGGCAATGAGAGCGCAATAGTGGCTTTCCTTACCAGAAAACAACTCTTGCTCGTAGTACCACACACTGCATGTGATTCAACGCTATTTAGGACTGTGAAACAAATGCTAGCTCGTCTTACAAGAAACACACTCTGCTTCTGAGAAAAGAGCACTCTTCTACTCTACTGTGTTTCCTATGGGGTCCAAACAGTGAGCTTGCTCAGAACAAAAGAAATGTGCTTCCTACACACATCGACCATATCTAGGTCAACTCTGCTTTGAAACTGACAAGAACAGTAGCTTCTCTTCAGTCCAATACACTGTACTTGCGGGGAGGAGACGAGAGTGCTATTTGCACTGTGTATGGCAATTGGAGCACAATAGTGACTCGGCTTACCAGAAAACAACTCTTGCTCGTAGGACAAAAAACTGCATGTGACTCAACTCCATTTAGGTCTGGGAAACAAACGCTAGTTCGCCTTACAAGAAACACACTCTGCTTTTGAGAAAAGAGCACGCTTCTACTCTACTGCATTTCCTATGGGGTCCAAACAGTGAGCTTGCTCAGAACAAAAGAACTGTGCTTCCTACACAAATGGACCATATCTAGTTCAACTCTGCTTAGGAAACTGACAAGAACAGTAGCTCCTATTCCATCCAATACACTGTACTTTCTGGGAACAAAGGCGAGTGCTATCTGCACTGTGTATGGCATTTGGAGCACAATAGTGACTCTTCTTACCAGAAAACAACTCTTGCTCATAGCACCACAAATTGCATGTGATTCAACTCCATTTAGGACTAGGAAACAAACGCTAGCTCGCCTTACAAGAAACACACTCTGCTTTTGAGAAAAGAGCACTCTTCTACTCTACTGTGTTTCCTATACGGCCAGAACAGTGAGCTTGCTCAGAACAAAAGAACTGTGCTTCCTACACACACGGGCCATATCTAGTTCAATTCTGCTTAGGAAACTAACAAGAACAGTGGAACCGCTTCAGTCCAATACACTGTACATGCTGGGAACAGACGCCAGTGCTATTTGCACTGTGTATGGCAATGGGAGCACAATAGTGACTTTCCTTACCAGAAATAAACTCTTGCTCGTTGGACCAGAAACTGCATGTGATTCAACTCCATTTAGGACTGGGAAACAAACGCTAGCTTGCCGTACAAGAAACACACTCTGCTTTTGAGAAAAGAGCACTCTTCTACTCTACTGTGTTTCCTATAGGGTCCGAACGGTTAGCTTGCTCTGAACAAAAGAACTGTGCTTCCTACACACACGGCCATATCTAGTTCAATTCTGCTTAGGAACCTGACAAGAACAGTAGATCCTCTTCAGTCCAATACACCGTACTTGCTGGGAATAGACGCCAGTGCTATTTGTCCTGTGTATGGCAATGGCAGCGCAATAGTGACTATTTTTACCATAAAACAACTCTTTCTTGTAGGATTAGAAACTGCATGTGATTCAACTCCATTTCTGACTGGGAAACAAACGCTAGCTCGCCTTTCAAGAAACACACTCTGCTTTTGAGAAAAGAGCACTCTTCTACTCTACTGTGTTTCCTATAGGGCCAGAACAGAGAGCTTGCTCAGAACAAAAGAACTGTGCTTCCTACATACAGGGCCATATCTAATTCAATTCTGCTTAGGAAACTGACAAGAACAATAGATCCTTTTCAGTCCAATACACTGTACATGCTGGGCACTGACGCGAGTGCTATTTGCACTGTGTATGACAATGCGAGCGCAATAGTGACTCTTCATACCAGAAAACAACTCTTGCTCGTAGGACCAGAAACAGCATGTGATTCAACTCCATTTAGGACTGGGCAACAAATGCTAGCTCGCATCACATGAAACACACCCTGCTTTTGAGAAAAGAGAACTCTTCTACTCTACTGTGTTTCCTATGGGGACCGAACAGTGAGCTTGCTCAGAACAAAAGAACTGTGATTCCTACACAAACGGCTATATCTAGTTCAACACTGCTTAGGAAACTGACAAGAACAGTAGATCCTCTTCAGTCCAATAAACTGTACTTGCTGGGAACAGACGCGAGTGCTATTTGCACTGTGTAGGGCAATTGGAACACAATAGTGACTTTCCTTACCGGAAAACAACTCTTGCTCGTAGGACCAGAAACTGCATGTGATTCGACTCCATTTCAGACTGGGAAAGAAACGCTAGCTCGCCTTACAAGAAATACACTCTGCTTTAGAGAAAAGAGCACTTTCTACTCTACTGTGTTTCCTATGGGGACCAAACAGTGAGCTTGCTCAGAACAAAAGAACTGTGCTTCCTACACACTTGAACCATATGTAGTTCAACTCTGCTTAGGAAACTGACAAGAACAGTAGCTCCTCTTCAGTCCGATACACTTTACTTGCTGAGAACAGACGCGAGTGCTATTTGTACTGTGTATGGCAATGGGGCACAATAGTGACTCGTCTTACCAGAAAACAACTCTTGCTCGTAGGACAAAAAACTGCATGTGACTCAACTCCATTTAGGATTGGGAAACAAACTCTATCTCGCCTTACAAGAAAGACACTCTGCTTTTGAGAAAAGAGCACTCTTCTACTCAATTGTGTTTCCTATAGGGCCAGAACAATGAGCTTACTGAGAACAAAAGAACTGTGCTTCCTACATACACGGGCCATATCTAGTTCAACTCTGCTTAGGAAACTGACAAGAACGGTAGCTCCTTTTCAGTCCAATACACTGTACTTACTGGGAACAGACGGGAGGGCTATTTGCACTGTGTATGGCAATGGGAGCGCAATAGTGACTTTCCTTACCAGAAAACAACTCTTGCTCGTAGGATCACAAACTGCATTGGATTCAACTCCATTTAGGACTGGAAAACAAATGCTAGCTCGCCATACAAGAAACACACTCTGCTTTTGAGAAAAGAGCACTCTTCTACTCTACTGTGTTTCCTATGGGGTCTGAACAGTGAGCTTGCTCAGAACAAAAAAACTTTGTTTCCTACACACAGGGCCATATCTAGTTCAAGTCTGCTTAGGATCCTGACAAGAACAGTAGATCCTCTTCTATCCAATACACTGTACTTGCTGCGAACAGACAGGAGTGCTATTTGCACTGTGTATGGCAATGGGAGCGCAATAGTGACTTTCCTTACCAGAAAACAACTCTTGCTCATAGGACCAGAAACTGCATGTGATTCAACTCCATTTAGGTGTGGGAAACAAACGCTAGCTCGCCTTACAAGAAACACACTCTGAATTTTGATAAAAGAGCACTCTTCTACTCTACTGTGTTTCCTATGAGGTTCGAACAGTGAGCTTGCTCAGAACAAAAGAACTGTGCTTCCTAAACACTCGGACCATATGTAGTTCAACTCTGCTTAGGAAACTGAAAAGAAGAGTAGTTCCTAATCAGTCCAATACACAGTACTTGCTGGGTACAGACGAGAGTACTATTTGCACTGTGTATGGTAATCGGAGCACAATAGTGACTTTCCTTACCAGAAAACAACTCTTGCTCGTAGCACCACAAACTGCATGTGATTCAACTCCATTTAGGACTAGGAAACAAACGCTAGCTCGCCTTACAAGAAACAGACTCTGCTTTTGAGAAAAGAGCACTCTTCTACTCTACTGTGTTTCCTATAGGGCCAGAACAGTGAGCTTCCTCAGAACAAAAGAACTGTGCTTCCTACACACACGGGCAATATCTAGTTCAATTCTGCTTAGGAAACTAACAAGAACAGTAGAACCGCTTCATCCAATACACTGTACATGCTGGGAACAGACGCCAGTGCTATTTGCACTGTGTATGGCAATGGGAGCACAATAGTGACTTTCCTTACCAGAAATAAACTCTTACTCGTAGGACCAGAAACTGCATGTGATTCAACTCCATTTAGGACTGGGAAACAAACGCTGGCTTGCCATACAAGAAACACACTCTGCTTTTGAGAAAAGAGCACTCTTCTATTCTACTGTGTTTCCTATAGGGTCCGAACGGTTAGCTTGCTCTGAACAAAAGAACTGTGCTTCCTACACACACGGCCATATCTAGTTCAATTCTGCTTAGGAACCTGACAAGAACAGTAGATCCTCTTCAGTCCAATACACCGTACTTGCTGGGAACAGACGCCAGTGCTCTTTGTCCTGTGTATGGCAATGGCAGCACAATAGTGACTATTTTTACCATAAAAAAACTCTTGCTTGTAGGATTAGAAACTGCATGTGATTCAACTCCATTTAGGACTGGGAAACAAACACTAGCTCGCCTTTCAAGAAACACTCTCTGCTTTTGAGAAAAGAGCACTCTTCTACTCTACTGTGTTTCCTATGGGGTCTGAACAGTGAGCTTGCTCAGAACAAAAAAACTTTGTTTCCTACACACAGGGCCATATCTAGTTCAAGTCTGCTTAGGAACCTGACAAGAACAGTAGATCCTCTTCTATCCAATACACTGTACTTGCTGCGAACAGACAGGAGTGCTATTTGCACTGTGTATGGCAATGGGAGCGCAATAGTGACTTTCCTTACCAGAAAACAACTCTTGCTCATAGGACCAGAAACTGCATGTGATTCAACTCCATTTAGGACTGGGAAACAAACGCTAGCTCGCCTTACAAGAAACACACTCTGAATTTTGATAAAAGAGAACTCTTCTACTCTACTGTGTTTCCTATGGGGACCGAACAGTGAGCTTGCTCAGAACAAAAGAACTGTGATTCCTACACAAACGGCTATAACTAGTTCAACACTGCTTAGGAAACTGACAAGAACAGTAGATCCTCTTCAGTCCAATACACTGTACTTGTTGGGAACAGACGCGAGTGCTATTTGTACTGTGTAGGGCAATTGGAGCACAATAGTGACTTTCCTTACCAGAAAACAACTCTTGCTCGTAGGACCAGAACCTGCATGTGATTCAACTCCATTTCAGACTGGGAAAGAAACGCTAGCTCGCCTTACAAGAAATACACTCTGCTTTAGAGAAAAGAGCACTTTCTACTCTACTGTGTTTCCTATGGGGTCCAAACAGTGAGCTTGCTCAGAACAAAAGAACTGTGCTTCCTACACACTTGAACCATATGTAGTTCAACTCTGCTTAGGAAACTGACAAGAACAGTAGCTCCTCTTCAGTCCGATACACTTTACTTGCTGAGAACAGACGCGAGTGCTATTTGCACTGTGTATGGCAATGGGGCACAATAGTGACTCATCTTACCAGAAAACAACTCTTGCTCGTAGGACAAAAAAATGCATGTGACTCAACTCCATTTAGGACTGGGAAACAAACTCTATCTCGCCTTACAAGAAACACACTCTGCTTTTGAGAAAAGAACACTCTTCTACTCAATTGTGTTTCCTATAGGGCCAGAACAGTGAGCTTACTCAGAACAAAAGAACTGTGCTTCCTACATACACGGGCCATATCTAGTTCAACTCTGCTTAGGAAACTGAGAAGAACGGTAGCTCCTTTTCAGTCCAATACACTGTACTTACTGAGAACAGACGGGAGGGCTATTTGCACTGTGTATGGCAATGGGAGCGCAATAGTGACTTTCCTTACCAGAAAACAACTCCTGCTCGTAGGACCACAAACTGCATTGGATTCAACTCCATTTAGGACTGGAAAACAAACGCTAGCTCGCCATACAAGAAACACACTCTGCTTTTGAGAAAAGAGCACTCTTCTACTCTACTGTGTTTCCTATGGGGTCTGAACAGTGAGGTTGCTCAGAACAAAAAAACTTTGCTTCCTACACACAGGGCCATATCTAGTTCAATTCTGCTTAGGAACCTGACAAGAACAGTAGATCCTCTTCTATCCAATACACTGTACTTGCTGGGAACAGACAGGAGTGCTATTTGCACTGTGTATGGCAATGGGAACGCAATAGTGACTTTCCTTACCAGAAAACAACTCTTGCTCATAGGACCAGAAACTGCATGTGATTCAACTCCATTTAGGTGTGGGAAACAAACGCTAGCTCGCCTTACAAGAAACACACTCTGCTTTTGATAAAAGAGCACTCTTTTACTCTACTGTGTTTCCTATGGGGGCCAAAGAATGAGCTTGCTCAGAACAAAAGAACTGCGCTTCCTACACACATGGACCATATCTAGTTCAACTCTGCTTAGGAAACTGACAAGAACAGTAGCTCCTATTCAGTCTAATACACTGTACTTGCTGGGAACAGACGCGAGTGCTATTTGCACTGTGTATGGCATTTGTAGCGCAATAGTGACTCTTCTTACCAGAAAACAACTCTTGCTCGTAGGACCAAAAACTGCATGTGATTCAACTCCATTTAGGACTGGGAAACAAACGCGAGCTCGCCTTACAAAAAAAAAACACTCTGCTTTAGATAAAAGAGCACTCTTCTACTCTACTGTGTTTCCTATAGGGCCAGAACAGTGAGCTTGCTCAGAACATAAGAAGTGTGCTTCCTACACACACGGGACATATCTAGTTCAACTCTGCTTAGGAAACTGACAAGAACAGTAACTCCTCTTCAGTCCGATACACTGTACTTGCTGAGAACAGACGCGAGTGCTATTTGCACTGTGTATGTCAATTGGAGCACAATAGTGACTCGTCTTACCAGAAAACAACTCTTGTTCGTAGGACCAAAAACTGCATGTGACTCAACTCCATTTAGGACTGGGAAACAAACTCTATCTCGAATTACAAGAAACACACTCTGCTTTTGAGAAAAGAGCACTCTTCTACTCTTCTGTGTTTCCTATATGGCCAGAACAGTGAGCTTGCTCAGAACAAAAGAACTGTGCTTCCTACACACAGGGGCCATATCTAGTTCAACTCTGCTTTGGAAACTGAGAAGAGCAGTCTCTCCTCTTCAGTCCAAAACACTGTACTTGCTGGGAAGACAAGGGAGTGCTATTTGCACTGTGTATTGCAATGGGAGCGCAATAGTGACTTTCCTTACCAGAAAACAAGTCTTGCTCGTAGCACCACAAACTGCATGTGATTCAACTGCATTTAGGACTAGGAAACAAACGCTAGCTCGCCTTACAAGAAACACACTCTGCTTTTGAGAAAAGAGCACGCTTCTACTCTACTGCGTTTCCTATGGGGTCCAAACAGTGAGCTTGCTCAGAACAAAAGAACTGTGCTTCCTACACAAATGGACCATATCTAGTTCAACTCTGCTTAGGAAACTGACAAGAACAGTAGCTCCTATTCAATCCAATACACTGTACTTTCTGGGAACAAACGCGAGTGCTATTTGCACTGTGTATGGCATTTGGAGCACAATAGTGACTCTTCTTACCAGAAAACAACTCTTGCTCATAGGACCAAAAACTGCATGTGACTCAACTCCATTTAGGACCGGGAATCAAACGCGAGCTCGCCTTACAAGAAACACACTCTGCTTTAGAGTAAAGAACACTCTTCTACTCTGCTGTGTTTCCTACAGGGCCAGAACAGTGAGCTTGCTCAGAACATAATAACTGTGCTTCCTACACACACGGGATATATCTAGCTCCACTCTGCTTAGGAAACTGACAAGAACAGTAGCTCCTCTTCAGTCTGATACACTGTACTTGCTGAGAACAGACGCGAGTGCTATTTGCACTGTGTATGGCAATTGGAGCACAATAGTGACTCGTCTTACCAGAAAACAACTCTTGATCGTAGGACAAAAAACTGCTTGTGACTCAGCTCCATTTAGGACTGGGAAACAAACTCTAGCTCGCCTTACAAGAAACACACTCTGCTTTTGAGAAAAGAGCACTCTTCTACTCTACTGTGTTTCCTATAGGGCCAGAACAGTGAGCTTGCTCAGAACAAATAAACTGTGCTTCCTAGACACACAGGCCATATCTAGTTCAACTCTGCTTAGGAAACTGAGAAGAACAGTAGCTCCTCTTCAGTCGAATACACTGTACTTGCTGGGAACAGACGCCAGGGCTATTTGCACTGTGTATGGCAATGGGAGCGCAATAGTGACTTTCCTTACCAGAAAACAACTCTTGCTCGTAGGAACAGAAACTGCATGTGATTCAACTCCATTTAGGACTGGGAAACAAACGCTATCTCGCCTTACAAGAAACACACTCTGCTTTAGAGAAAAAAGCACTCTTCTACTCTACTGTGTTTCCTATGGGGTCGAAACAGAGAGCTTGCTCAGAAAAAAAGAACTGTGCTTCTTACACACACGGAACATATGTAGTTCAACTGTGCTTAGGAACCTGACAAGAACAGTAGCTCCTCTTCAGACCAATACACTGTATTTGCTGGGAACAGAGGCGAGTGCTATTTGCACTGTGTATGGCAATGAGAGCACAATAGTGACTTTCCTTACCAGAAAACTACTCTTGCTCATAGGAAAAAAACTGCATGAGACTCAACTCCATTTAGGACTGGGAAACATACGCTAGCTCGCCTTCCAAGAAACACACTCTGCTTTTGAGAAAAGAGCACTCTTCTACTCTACTGTGTTTCCTATGTGTTCGGAACAGTGAGCTTGCTCAGAACGAAAAACCTGTGCTTCCTAACCACACGGGTCATATCTAGTTCAACTCTGCTTAGGAACCTGACAAGAACAGTAGATACTCTTCAGTCCAGTACACTGTACTTGCTGGGAACAGACGCCAGTGCTATTTGTCCTGTGTATGGCAATGGCAACGCAATAGTGGCTCTTCTTACCAGAAAACAAGTCTTGCTCGTAGGACCAAAAACTGCATGTGATTCAACTCCATTTAGGACTGGGAAACAAACTCCAGCTCGCTTTACAAGAAACACACTCTGCTTTTGAGAAAAGAGCACTCTTCTACTCTACTTTGTTTCCTATAGGGCCAGAACAGTGAGCTTGCTCAGAACAAAAAAAATGTGCTTCCTACACACAGGGCCATGTCTAGTTCAAGTCTGCTTAGGAACCTGACAAGAACAGTAGATCCTCTTCTATCCAATACACTGTACTTGCTGCGAACAGACAGGAGTGCTATTTGCACTGTGTATGGCAATGGGAGCGCAATAGTGACTTTCCTTACCAGAAAATAACTCTTGCTCATAGGACCAGAAACTGCATGTGATTCAACTCCATTTAGGTCTGGGAAACAAACGCTAGCTCGCCTTACAAGAAACACTCTCTGCTTTTGATAAAAGAGCACTCTTTTACTCTACTGTGTTTCCTATGGGGTCCAAAGAGTGAGCTTGCTCAGAACAAAAGAACTGTGCTTCCTACACACATGGACCATATCTAGTTCAAATCTGCTTAGGAAACTGACAAAAACAGTAGCTCCTATTCAGTCCAATACACTGTACTTGCTGGGAACAGACGCGAGTGCTATTTGCACTGTGTATGGCATTTGGAGCGCAATAGTGACTCTTCTTACCATAAAACAACTCTTGCTCGTAGGACCAAAAACTGCATGTGATTCAACTCCATTTAGTACTGGGAAACAAACGCGAGCTCGCCTTACAAAAAAAACACTCTGCTTTAGATAAAAGAGCACTCTTCTACTCTATTGTGTTTCCTATAGGGCCAGAACAGTGAGCTTGCTCAGAACATAATAACTGTGCTTCCTACACACACGGGACATATCTAGTTCAACTCTGCTTAGGATACTGACAAGAACAGTAGCTCCTCTTCAGTCCGATACACTGTACTTGCTGAGAACAGACGTGAGTGCTATTTGCACTGTGTATGGCAATTGGAGCACAATAGTGACTTTCCTTCCAGAAAACAACTCTTGCTCGTAGGACAAAAAACTGCATGTGACTCAACTCCATTTAGGACTGGGAAACAAACTCTATCTCGAATTACAAGAAACACACTCTGCTTTTGAGAAAAGAGCACTCTTCTACTCTTCTGTGTTTCCTATAGGGCCAGAAGAGTGAGCTTGCTCAGAACAAAAGAACTGTGCTTCCTACACAAAGGGGCCATATCTAGTTCAACTCTGCTTTGGAAACTGAGAAGAGCAGTCTCTCCTCTTCAGTCCAATACACTGTACTTGCTGGGAAGACAAGGGAGTGCTATTTGCACTGTGTATGGCAATGGGAGCACAAGAGTGACTTTCCTTACCAGAAAACAACTCTTGCTCGTAGCACCACAAACTGCATGTGATTCAACTCCATTTAGGACTAGGAAGCAAACGCTAGCTCGCCTTACAAGAAACACACTCTGCTTTTGAGAAAAGAGCACTCTTCTACTCTACTGTGTTTCCTATGAGGTCCAAACAGTGAGCTTTTTCAGAACATAAGAACTGTGCTTCCTACACACAAGGACTATATGTAGTTCAACTCTGCTTAGGAAACTGACAAGAACAGTAGCTCCTCTTCAGTCTGATACACTGTACTTGCTGAGAGCAGACGCGAGTGCTACTTGCACTGTGTATGGGAATTGGAGCACAATAGTGACTCGTCTTACCAGAAAACAACTCTTGCTCGTAGGACAAAAAACTGCATGTGACTCAACTCCATTTAGGACTGGGAAACAAACGCTAGCTCGCCTTACAAGAAACACACTCTGCTTTTGAGAAAAGGGCACTCTTCTACTCTACTGTGTTTCCTATAGGGCCAGAACAGTGAGCTTGCTCAGAACAAAAGAACTGTGCTTCCTAGACACACGGGCCATATCTAGTTCAACTCTGCTTAGGAGACTGACAAGAACAGTAGCTCCTCTTCAGTCCTATACACTGTACTTGCTGGGGACAGACGCGAGAGCTATTTGCACTGTGTATGGCAATGAGAGCGCAATAGTGGCTTTCCTTACCAGAAAACAACTCTTGCTCGTAGTACCACACACTGCATATGATTCAACGCCATTTAGGACTGGGAAACAAATGCTATCTCGCCTTACAAGAAACACACTCTGCTTCTGAGAAAAGAGCACTCTTCTACTCTACTGTGTTTCCTATGGGGTCCAAACAGTGAGCTTGCTCAGAACAAAAGAAATGTGCTTCCTACACACATCGACCATATCTAGGTCAACTCTGCTTTGAAACTGACAAGAACAGTATCTTCTCTTCAGTCCAATACACTGTACTTGCGGGGAAGAGACGGGAGTGCTATTTGCACTGTGTATGGCAATTGGAGCACAATAGTGACTTGTCTTACCAGAAAACAACTCTTGCTCGTAGGACAAAAAACTGCATGTGACTCAACTCCATTTAGGTCTGGGAAACAAACGCTAGCTCGCCTTACAAGAAACACACTCTGCTTTAGAGAAAAGAGCACTCTTCTACTCTACTGTGTTTCCTATGGGGTCCGAACAGTGAGCTTTCTCAGAACAAAAGAACTGTGCTTCCTACACACACAGCCATATCTAGTTCAATTTTGCTTAGGAACCTGACAAGAACAGTAGCTCCTCTTCAGTCCAATACACTGTACTGCTGGGAAGAGACTCCAGTGCTATTTGTCCTGTGTATGGCAATGGCAGCGCAATAGTGACTATTCTTATCATAAAACAACTCTTGCTCGTAGGACAAGAAACTGCATGTGATTCACCTCCATTTAAGACTGGGAAACAAACGCTAGCTCGCCTTACAAGAAACACATTCTGCTTTAGAGAAAAGAGCACTCTTCTACTCTACTGTGTTTCCAATATGGCCAGAACAGTGAGCTTGCTTAGAACAAAAGAACTGTGCTTCCTACACACGGGCCATATCTAGTTCAACTCTGCTTTGAAACTGACAAGAACAGTAGCTCCTATTCAGTCCGATACACTGTACTTGCTGGGAACAGACGCGAGTGCTATTTGCACTGTGTACGGCAATAAGTGCACAATAGTGAATCTTCTTACCAGAAAACTACTCTTCCTCGTAGGAACAGAAACTGCATTTGATTCAACTCCATTTAGGACTGAGAAACAAACGCTAGCTCGCCATACAAGAAACACGCTCTGCTTTTGAGAATAGGGCACACATCTACTCTACTGTGTTTCCTATCGGGCCCAAACAGTGAGCTTGCTCAGAACAAAAGAACTGTGCTTCCTACACACAGGGGTCATATCTAGTTCAACTCTGCTTAGGAAACTGACAAGAACAGTAGCTCCTCTTCAGTCCAATACACTGTAATTGCTGAGAACAGACGCGAGTGCTATTTGCACTGTGTATGGCAATGGGAGCACAATAGTGACTTTCCTTACCAGAAAAAACTCTTGCTCATAGGACCAGAAACTGCATGTGATTCAACTCCATTTAGGACTGGGAAACAAACACTAGCTCGCCTTACAAGAAACACACTCTGCATGTGATTCAACTGCATTTAGGACTTGGAAACCAAAGCTAGCTCGCCTTACAAGAAACACACTCTGCTTTTGAGAAAAGAGTACTCTTCTACTCTATTTTGTTTCCTAGAGGGCCAGAACAGTGAGCTTGCTGAGAACAAAAAAACTGTGCTTCCTACACACAGGGGCCATATCTAGTTCAACTCTGCTTAGGAAACTGACAATAACAGTAGCTCCTCTTCAGTCCAATACACTGTACATGCTGGGAACAGAAGCCAGTGCTATTTGCCCTGTGTATGAAAACTGGAGCGCAATAGTAACTCTTCTTACCAGTAAACAACTCTTGCTCGTAGGACCAGAAACTGCATGTGATTCAACTGCATTTAGGACTTGGAAACCAAAGCTAGCTCGCCTTACAAGAAACACACTCTGCTTTTGAGAAAAGAGCACTCTTCTACTCTACTGTGTTTCCTATGGGGTCCGAACAGTGAGCTTGCTCAGAACAAAAGAACTGTGCTTCCTACACACACGGCCATATCTAGTTCAACTCTTCTTAAGAAACTGACAAGAACAGTAGATCCTCTTCAGTCCAATACACTGTACATGCTGGGAATAGACGCCAGTGCTATTTGCCCTGTGTATGACAATGGGAGCGCAATGGTGACTCTTCTTACCAGAAAACAACTCTTGCTCATAGGACCGCAAACTGCATGTGATTCAACTCCATTTAGGACAGGGAAACAAACGCTAGCTTGCCTTACAAGAAACACACTCTGCTTTTGAGAAATTAGCACTCTTCAACTCTATTGTGTTTCCTAAGGGCCAGAAGAGTAAGCTTGCTCAGAACAAAAGAACTGTGCTTCCTACACACACGGCCATATCTAGTTCAATTCTGCTTAGGAAACTGTCAAGAATAGTAGATCCTCTTCAGTCTAATACACTGTACTTGCCTGGAACAGACGCCAGTGCTATTTGCCCTGTGTATGACAAATGGAGCGCAATAGTGACTCTTCTTACCAGAAAAAAACTCTTGCTCGTAGGATTAGAAACTGCATGTGATTCAACTCCATTTAGGACTCGGAAACAAACGCTAGCTCGCCTTACAAGAAACACACTCTGCTTTTGAGAAAAGAGCACTCTTTTACTCTACTGGGTTTCCTATGGGGTCTGAACAGTGAGCTTGCTGAAAACCAAAGAACTGTGCTTACTACACACATGGGTCATATCTAGTTTAACTGTGCTTAGGAAACTGACAAGAACAGTAGCTCCTCTTCAGTCCAATACACTGTACTTGCTGGGAACAGACTCCAGTGCTATTTGCCCTGTGTATGACAATGGGAGCGCAATAGTGACTCTTCTTACCCGAAAACAACTCTTCCTCGTAGGACCTGAAACTGCATGTAATTCAACTCCATTTAGGACTGGGAAACAAACGCTAGCTCGCCTTACAGGAAACACACTCTGCTTTTGAGAAAAGAGCACTCTTCTACTCTACTGTGTTTACTAAAGGGCCAGAATAGTGAGCTTGATCAGAACAAAAGAACTGTGCTTCCTACACACTCGAGCCATATCTAGTTCAATTCTGGTTAGGAAACTGACAAGAACAGTAGCTCCTCTTCAGTCCGATACACTGTACTTGCTGGGAACAGACGCGAGTGCTATTTGCACTGTGTATGGCAATGGGAGCGCAATAGTGGCTTTCCTTACCAGAAAACAACTCTTGCTGGTAGGACCAGAAACTGCATGTGATTCAACTCCGTTTAGGATTGGGAAACAAATGCTAGCTCGCCTTACATGAAACACTCTCTGCTTTTGAGAAAAGAGCACTCTTCTACTCTACTGTGTTTCCTATGGGGTCCAAACAGTGAGCTTGCTCAGAACATAAGAACTGTGCTTCCTACACACAAGGACTATATGTAGTTCAACTCTGCTTAGGAGACTGACAAGAACAGTAGCTCCTCTTCAGTCTGATACACTGTACTTGCTGAGAGCAGACGCGAGTGCTACTTGCACTGTGTATGGGAATTGGAGCACAATAGTGACTCGTCTTACCAGAAAACAACTCTTGCTCGTAGGACAAAAAACTGCATGTGACTCAACTCCATTTAGGACTGGGAAACAAACGCTAGCTCGCCTTACAAGAAACACACTCTGCTTTTGAGAAAAGGGCACTCTTCTACTCTACTGTGTTTCCTATAGGGCCAGAACAGTGAGCTTGCTCAGAACAAATGAACTGTGCTTCCTAGAAACACGGGCCATATCTAGTTCAACTCTGCTTAGGAAACTGACAAGAACAGTAGCTCCTCTTCAGTCCTATACACTGTACTTGCTGGGAACAGATGCGAGTGCTATTTGCACTGTGTATGGCAATGAGAGCGCAATAGTGGCTTTCCTTACCAGAAAACAACTCTTGTTCGTAGTACCACACACTGCATGTGATTCAACGCCATTTAGGACTGTGAAACAAATGCTAGCTCGTCTTACAAGAAACACACTCTGCTTCTGAGAAAAGAGCACTCTTCTACTCTACTGTGTTTCCTATGGGGTCCAAACAGTGAGCTTGCTCAGAACAAAAGAAATGTGCTTCCTACACACATCGACCATATCTAGGTCAACTCTGCTTTGAAACTGACAAGAACAGTAGCTTCTCTTCAGTCCAATACACTGTACTTGCGGGGAAGAGACGAGAGTGCTATTTGCACTGTGTATGGCAATTGGAGCACAATAGTGACTCGGCTTACCAGAAAACAACTCTTGCTCGTAGGACAAAAAACTGCATGTGACTCAACTCCATTTAGGTCTGGGAAACAAACGCTAGTTCGCCTTACAGAAACACACTCTGCTTTTGAGAAAAGAGCACGCTTCTACTCTACTGCATTTCATGTGGGGTCCAAACAGTGAGCTTGCTCAGAACAAAAGAACTGTGCTTCCTACACAAATGGACCATATCTAGTTCAACTCTGCTTAGGAAACTGACAAGAACAGTAGCTCCTATTCAATCCAATACACTGTACTTTCTGGGAACAAAGGCCAGTGCTATCTGCACTGTGTATGGCATTTGGAGCACAATAGTGACTCTTCTTACCAGAAAACAACTCTTGCTCGTAGCACCACAAATTGCATGTGATTCAACTCCATTTAGGACTAGGAAACAAACGCTAGCTCGCCTTACAAGAAACACACTCTGCTTTTGAGAAAAGAGCACTCTTCTACTCTACTGTGTTTCCTATAGGGCCAGAACAGTGAGCTTGCTCAGAACAAAAGAACTGTGCTTCCTACACACACGGGCCATATCTAGTTCAATTCTGCTTAGGAAACTAACAAGAACAGTGGAACCGCTTCAGTCCAATACACTGTACATGCTGGGAACAGACGCCAGTGCTATTTGCACTGTGTATGGCAATGGGAGCACAATAGTGACTTTCCTTACCAGAAATAAACTCTTGCTCGTTGGACCAGAAACTGCATGTGATTCAACTCCATTTAGGACTGGGAAACAAACGCTAGCTTGCCGTACAAGAAACACACTCTGCTTTTGAGAAAAGAGCACTCTTCTACTCTACTGTGTTTCCTATAGGGTCCGAACGGTTAGCTTGCTCTGAACAAAAGAACTGTGCTTCCTACACACACGGCCATATCTAGTTCAATTCTGCTTAGGAACCTGACAAGAACAGTAGATCCTCTTCAGTCCAATACACCGTACTTGCTGGGAATAGACGCCAGTGCTATTTGTCCTGTGTATGGCAATGGCAGCGCAATAGTGACTATTTTTACCATAAAACAACTCTTGCTTGTAGGATTAGAAACTGCATGTGATTCAACTCCATTTAGGACTGGGAAACAAACGCTAGCTCGCCTTTCAAGAAACACACTCCGCTTTTGAGAAAAGAGCACTCTTCTACTCTACTGTGTTTCCTATAGGGCCAGAACAGAGAGCTTGCTCAGAACAAAAGAACTGTGCTTCCTACATACAGGGCCATATCTAATTCAATTCTGCTTAGGAAACTGACAAGAACAATAGATCCTTTTCAGTCCAATACACTGTATATGCTGGGCACTGACGCGAGTGCTATTTGCACTGTGTATGACAATGCGAGCGCAATAGTGACTCTTCATACCAGAAAACAACTCTTGCTCGTAGGACCAGAAACTGCATGTGATTCAACTCCATTTAGGACTGAGAAACAAACTCTATCTCGCATTACAAGAAACACACTCTGCTTTTGAGAAAAGAACACTCTTCTATTAAATTGTGTTTCCTATAGGGCCAGAACAATGAGCTTACTCAGAACAAAAGAACTGTACTTCCTACACACACGGGCCATATCTACTTCAACTCTGCTTAGGAAACTGAGAAGAGCAGTCTCTCCTCTTCAGTCCAATACACTGTACTTACTGGGAACAGACGGGAGGGCTATTTGCACTGTGTATGGCAATGGGAGCGCAATAGTGACTTTCCTTTCCAGAAAACAACTCTTGCTCATAGGACCCCAAACTACATTGGATTCAACTCCATTTAGGACTGGGAAACAAACGCTAGCTCGCCATACAAGAAACACACTCTGCTTTTGAGAAAAGAGCACCTTCTACTCTACTGTGTTTCCTATGTGGTCTGAACAGTGAGCTTGCTCAGAACAAAAAAAATGTGCTTCCTACACACAGGGCCATGTCTAGTTCAAGTCTGCTTAGGAACCTGACAAGAACAGTAGATCCTCTTCTATCCAATACACTGTACTTGCTGCGAACAGACAGGAGTGCTATTTGTCCTGTGTATGGCAATGGGAGCGCAATAGTGACTTTCCTTACCAGAAAACAACTCTTGCTCATAGGACCAGAAACTGCATGTGATTCAACTCCATTTAGGTCTGGGAAACAAACGCTAGCTCGCCTTACAAGAAACACACTCTGCTTTTGAGAAAAGAGCACTCTTTTCCTCTACTGTGTTTTCTATGGGGTACAAAGAGTGAGCTTGCTCAGAACAAAAGAACTGTGCTTCCTGCACACATGGACCATATCTAGTTCAACTCTGCTTAGGAAACTGACAAGAACAGTAGCTCCAATTCAGTCCAATACACTGTACTTGCTGGGAAGACAAGGGAGTGCTATTTGCACTGTGTATGGCAAAGGGAGTGCAATAGTGACTTTCCTTACCAGAAAACAACTCTTGCTCGTAGGACCAGAAACTGCATGTGATTCAACTCCATTTAGGACTGGGAAACAAACGCTAGCTCGCCTTACAAGAAACACACTCTGCTTTAGAGAAAAGAGCACTCTTCTACTCTACTGTGTTTCCTATGGGGTCCAAACAGAGAGCTTGCTCAGAACAAAAGAACTGTGCTTCCTACACACACGGACCATATGTAGTTCAACTCTGCTTAGGAACCTGACAAGAACAGTAGCTCCTCTTCAGACCAATACACTGTATTTGCTGGGAACAGACGAGAGTGCTATTTGCACTGTGTATGGCAATGAGAGCACAATAGTGACTTTCCTTACCAGAAAACAACTCTTGCTCGTAGGACAAAAAACTGCATGTGACTCAACTCCATTTAGGACTGGGAAACAAACGCTAGCTCGCCTTCCAAGAAACACACTCTGCTTTTGAGAAAAGAGCACTCTTCTACTCTACTGTGTTTCCTATGTGTTCGGAACAGTGAGCTTGCACAGAACAAAAAAACTGTGCTTCCTACAAACACGGCCATATCTAGTTCAACTCTGCTTAAAAACCTGACAAGAACAGTACATACTCTTCAGTCCAACACACTGTACTTGCTGGGAACAGACGCCAGTGCTATTTGTCCTGTGTATGGCAATGGCAGCGCAATAGTGACTCTTCTTACCAAAAAAAAAACTTTCTCGTAGGACCAGAAACTGCATGTGATTCAACTCCATTTATGACTGGGAAACAAACTCCAGCTCGCTTTACAAGAAACACACTCTGCTTTAGAGAAAAGAGCACTCTTCTACTCTACTGTGTTTTCTATGGAGTCCAAACACAGAGCTTGCTCAGAACAAAAGAACTGTGCTTCCTACACACACGGGCCATATCTAGTTCAACTCTGTTTAGGAAACTGACAAGAACAGTAGCTCCTCTTCAGACCAATACACAGTACTTGCGGGGAAGAGACGCGAGTGCTATTTGCACTGTGTATGGCAATTGGAGCACAATAGTGACTCGTCTTACCAGAAAACAACTCTTGCTCTTAGGACAAAAACCTGCATGTGACTCAACTCCATTTAGGACTGGGAAACAAACGCTAGCTCGCCTTACAAGAAACACACTCTGCTTTTGAGAAAAGAGAACTCTTCTACTCTACTGTGTTTCCTATGGGGTCCGAACAGTGAACATGCTCAGAACAAAAGAACTGTGCTTCCTGCACACACGGCCATATCTAGTTCAATTCTGCTTAGGAACCTGACAAGAACAGTAGATCCTCTTCAGTCCAATACACTGTACTTGCTGGGAACAGACGCCAGGGCTATTTGTCCTGTGTATGACAATGGCTGCGCAATAGTGACTCTTCTTACCATAAAACAACTCTTGCACGTAGGACCAGAAACTGTATGTGATTCAACTCCATTTAGGACTGGGAAACAAACGCTAGCTCGCCTTACAAGAAACACATTCTGCTTTAGAGAAAAGAGCACTCATCTACTCTACTGTGTTTCCTATAGGGCCAGAACAGTGAGCTTGCTCAGAACAAAAGAACTGTGCTTCCTACACACACGGGCCATATCTAGTTCAACTAAGTTTAGGAAACTGACAAGAACAGTAGCTCCTCTTCAGTCCGATACACTGTACTTGCTGGGAACCGACGCGAGTGCTTTTTGCACTGTGTATTGCAATGGGAGCGCAATAGTGACTTTCCTACCAGAAAACAACTGTTGCTCGTAGGACCAGAAAATGCTTGTGATTCAACTCCATTTAGGACTGGGAAACAAATGCTCGCTTGCCTTACATGAAACACACTCTGCATTTGAGAAAAGAGCACTCTTCTACTCTACTGTGTTTCCTATGGGGTCCGAACAGTGAGCTTCCTCCGAACAAAAGAACTGTGCTTCCTACACACACGGTCCATATCTAGTTCAACTCTGCTTAGGAAACAGACAAGAACAGTAGCTCCTCTTCAGTCCGATACACTGTACTTGCTGGGAACAGACGCCAGTGCTATTTGCACTGTGTATGGCAATGGAAGCGCAATAGTGACTTTCCTTCCAGAAAACAACTCTTGCTCGTAGGACCACAAATTGCATGTGATTCAACACCATTTAGGATTGGGAAACAAATGCTCGCACGCCTTACACGAAACAAACTCTGCTTTAGAGAAAAGAGCACTCTTGTACTCTACTGTGTTTCCTATGGGGTCCAAACAGTGAGCTTGCTCAGAACAAAAGAACTGTGCTTCCTACACAGACGGATCATATGTAGTTCAACTCTGCTTAGGAAACTGACAAGAACAGTAGTTCCTATTCAGTCCAATACACTGTACTTGCTGGGAACCGACGCGAGTGCTATTTGTCCTGTGTATGGCAATGGGAGCACAATAGTGACTCTTCTTACCAGAAAACAACTCTTGCTCATAGGAATAGAAACTGCATGTGATTCAACTCCATTTAGGACTGGGAAACAAACGCTAGCTCGCCTTACAAGAAACACACTCTGCTTTTGAGAAAAGAGCACTCTTCTACTCCACTGTGTTTCCTATGGGGTCCAAACAGTAAGCTTGCTCAGAACAAAAGAACTGTGCTTCCTACACACATGGACCATATCTAGTTCAACTCTGCTTAGGAAACTGACAAGAACAGTAGCTCCTATTCAGTCCAATACACTGTGCTTGCTGGGAACAGACGCGAGTGCTATTTGCACTGTGTATGGCATTTGGAGCACAATAGTGACTCTTCTTACCAGAAAACAACTCTTGCTCGTAGGACCAAAAACTGCCTGTGACTCAACTCCATTTAGGACTGGGAAACAAACGGTAGATCGCCTTACAAGAAACACACTCTGCTTTTGAGAAAAGAGCACTCTTCTTCTCTACTGTGTTTCCTATAGGGCCAGAACAGTGAGCTTGCTCAGAACATAATAACTGTGCTTCCTACACACACGGGCCATATCTAGTTCAACTCTGCTTAGGAAACTGACAAGAACAGTAGCTTTTCTTCAGTCCGATACAGTGTACTTGCTGAGAACCGACGCGAGTGCTACTTGCAATGGGTATGGCAATTGGAGCACAATAGTGACTCGTCTTACCAGAAAACAACTCTTGCTCGTAGGACAAAAAACTGCATGTGACTCAACTCCATTTAGGACTGGGAAACAAACTCTAGCTCGCCTTACAAGAAACACAATTTGTTTTTGAGAAAAGAGCACTCTTCTACTCTACTGTGTTTCCTATAGGGCAAGAACAGTGAGCTTGCTCAGAACAAATGAACTGTGCTTCCTCGACACACGAGCCATATCTAGTTCAACTCTGCTTAGGAGACTGACAAGAACAGTAGCTACTCTTCAGTCCAATGCACTGTACTTGCTGGGAACAGACGCGAGTGCTATTTGCACTGTGTATGGCAATGAGAGCGCAATAGTGGCTTTCCTTACCAGAAAACAACTCTTGCTCATAGGACCAGAAACTGCATGTGATTCAACTCCATTTAGCACTAGGAAACAAACGCTAGCTTGCCTTACAAGAAACACAATCTGATTTTGAGAAAAGAGCACTGTTCTACTCTACTGTGTTTCCTATGGGGTCCAAACAGTGAGCTTGCTCAAAACAAAAGAACTGTGCTTCCTACACACATGGACCATATCTAGTTCAACTCTGCTTAGGAAACTGACAAGAACAGTAGCTCCTATTCAGTCCAATACACTGTACTTGCGGGGAAGAGACGCGAGTGCTATTTGCACTGTGTATGGCAATGGGAGCGCAATAGTGACTTTCCTACCAGAAAACAACTCTTGCTCATAGAACCAGAAACTGCATGTGATTCAACTCCATTTAGGACTGGGAAACAAACGCTAGCTCGCCTTACAAGAAACACACTCTGCTTTTGAGAAAAGAGCACTGTTCTACTCTACTGTGTTTCCTATGGGGTCCAAACAGTGAGCTTGCTCAGAACAAAAGAACTGTGCTTCCTACACACATGGACCATATCTAGTTCAACTCTGCTTAGGAAACTGACAAGAACAGTAGCTCCTATTCAGTCCAATACACTGTGCTTGCTGGGAACAGACGCGAGTGCTATTTGCACTGTGTATGGCATTTGGAGCGCAATAGTGATTCTTCTTACCAGAAAACAACTCTTGCTCGTAGGACCAAAAACTGCCTTTGACTCAACTCCACTTAGGACTGGGAAACAAACGCGAGCTCGCCTTACAAGAAACACACTCTGCTTTAGAGAAAAGAGCACTCTTCTTCTCTACTGTGTTTCCTATAGGGCCAGAACAGTGAGCTTGCTCAGAACATAGTAACTGTGCTTCCTTCACACACGGGCCATATCTAGTTCAACTCTGCTTAGGAAACTGACAAGAACAGTAGCTCCTCTTCAGTCCAATACACTGTACTTGCGGGGAAGAGACGCGAGTGCTATTTGCACTGTGTATGGCAATTGGAGCACAATAGTGACTCGTCTTACCAGAAAACAACTCTTGCTCGTAGGACCAAAAACTGCCTGTGACTCAACTCCATTTAGGACTGGGAAACAAACGCGAGCTCGCCTTCCAAGAAACACACTCTGCTTTAGAGAAAAGAGCACTCTTCTTCTCTACTGTGTTTCCTATAGGGCCAGAACAGTGAGCTTGCTCAGAACATAATAACTCTGCTTCCTTCACACACGTGCCATATCTAGTTCAACTCTGCTTAGGAAACTGACAAGAACAGTAGCTCCTCTTCAGTCCAATACACTGTACTTGCGGGGAAGAGACGCGAGTGCTATTTTCACTGTGTATGGCAATTGGAGCACAATAGTGACTCGTCTTACCAGAAAACATCTCTTGCTCTTAGGACAAAAAACTGCATGTGACTCAACTCCATTTAGGACTGGGAAACAAACGCTAGCTCGCCTTACAAGAAACAGACTCTGCTTTTGAGAAAAGAGCACTCTTCTACACTACTTTGTTTCCTATGGGGTCCGAACAGTGAGCTTGCTCAGAACAAAAGAACTGTGCTTCCTGCACACATGGGCCATATCTAGTTCAATTCTGCTTAGGAACCTGACAAGAACAGTAGCTCCTCTTCAGTCCAATACACTGTACTTGCTGGGAACAGACGCCAGGGCTATTTGTCCCGTGTATGACAATGGCTGCGCAATAGTGACTCTTCTTACCATAAAACAACTCTTGCACGTAGGACCAGAAACTGTATGTGATTCAACTCCATTTAGGACTGGGAAACAAACGCTAGCTCGCCTTACAAGAAACACATTCTGCTTTAGAGAAATGAGCACTCACCTACTCTACTGTGTTTCCTATAGGGCCAGAACAGTGAGCTTGCTCAGAACAAAAGAACTGTGCTTCCTACACACACGGGCCATATCTAGTTCAGCCCTGCTTAGGAAACTGACAAGAACAGTAGCTCCTCTTCAGTCCGATACACTGTACTTGCTCGGAACCGACGCGAGTGCTATTTGCACTGTGTATTGCAATGGGAGCTCAATAGTGACTTTCCTACCAGAAAACAACTCTTGCTCGTAGGACCAGAAACTGCATGTGATTCAACTCCATTTAGGACTGGGAAACAAACACTAGCTCGCCTTAGATGAAACACCCTCTGCTTTTGAGAAAAGACCACTCTTCTACTGTACTGTGTTTCCTATAGTGTCAGAACAGTGAGCTTGCTCAGTACAAAAGAACTGTGCTTCTTAAACACACGGGCCATATCTAGTTCAACTCTGCTTAGGAAACTGACAAGAACAGTAGCTTCTCTTCAGTTCAGTACACTGTAAATTCTGGGAAAAGACGAGAGTGCTATTTGCATTGTGTATGGCAATGGGAGCACAATAGTGACTCTCCTTACCAGAAAACAACTCTTGCTCGTAGGATCAGAAACTGCGTGTGATTCAACTCCATTTCTGACTGGGAAACAAACACTAGTTCGCCTTACGAGAAACACACTCTGCTTTTGAGAAAAGAGCACTCTTCTACTCTACTGTGTTTCCTAAAGGGCCAGAACAGTGAGCTTGCTCAGAACAAAAGAACTGTGCTTCCTACACACACGGGCCATATCTAGTTCAACTCTCCTTAGGAAACTGACAAGAACAATAGCTTCTCTTCAGTCCAGTAAAATGTACATGCTAGGTACAGACGCGAGTGCTATATGCACTGTGTATGGCAATGGGAGCACAATAGTGACTCTCCTTACCAGAGAACAACTCTTGCTCGTAGGACCTAAAACTGCATGTGATTCAACTGCATTTCTGACTGGGAAACAAACACTAGCTCGCCTTAGAAGAAACACACTCTGCTTTTGAGAAAAGAGCACTCTTCTACTCTACTGTGTTTCCTATAGGGCCAGAACAGTGAGCTTGCTCAGAACAAAAGAAATGTGCTTCCTACACACACGGGCCATATCTAGTTCAACTCTGCTTAGGAAACTGACAAGAACAGTAGCTTCTCTGCAGTCCAGTACACTGTACATGCTGGGAACAGACGCGAGTGCTATTTGTACTGTGTATGGCAATGGGATCTCAATAGTGACTCTCCTTACCAGAAAACAACTCTTGCTCATAGGACCAGAAACTGCATGTGAATCAACTCCATTTCTGACTGGGAAACAGACCCTAGCTTGCCTTACGAGAAACACACTCTGCTTTAGAGAAAAGACCACTCTTCTACTCTACTGTGTTTTCTATAGGGCCAGAACAGTGAGCTTGCTCAGAACAAAAGAAATGTGCTTCCTACATACACGGGCCATATCTAGTTCAACTCTGCTTAGGAAACTGTCAAGAACAGTAGCTTCTCTTCAGTCCAGTACACTGTACTTGCTGGGAACAGACGCGAGTGCTATTTGCATTGTTTATGGCAATGGGAGCAAAATAGTGACTCTCCTTACCAGAAAACAACTCTTGCTTGTAGGACCAAAATCTGCATGTATTCAACTCCATTTCTGACTGGGAAACAACCACTAGCTCGCTTTAGAAGAAACACACTCTGCTTCTGAGAAAAGACCACTCTTCTACTCTACTGTGTTTCCTATAGGGCCAGAACAGTGAGCTTGCTCAGAACAAAAGAACTGTGCTTCCTACACACACGGGCCATATCTAGTTCAACTCTGCTTAGGAAACTGACAAGAACAGTAGCTTCTCTTCAGTCCAGTACACTGTACATGCTGGGAACAGACGCGAGTGCTATTTGCACTGTGTATGGCAAAGGGAGCGCAATAGTGAATCTTTTTATCAGAAAACAACTCTGGCTCGTAGAAAAAAAAGGGCATGTGATTGAACTCCATTTCTGACTGGGAAACAAACACTAGCTCGCCTTAGAAGAAACACACTCTGCTTTTGAGAAAAGACCACTCTTCTACTCTACTGTGTTTCCTATAGCGTCAGAACAGTGAGCTTGTTCAGAACAAAAGAACTGTGCTTCCTACACACACGGGCCATATCTCGTTCAACTCTGCTTAGGAATCTGGCAAGAACAGTAGCTTCTCTTCAGTCCAATACACTGTACATGCTGGGAACAGATGCGAGTGCTATTTGCACTGTGTATGGCAATGGGAGCGCAATAGTGACTCTCCTTACCAGAAAACAACTCTTGCTCGTAGGACCAGAAACTGCATGTGATTCAACTCCATTTCTGACTGAGAAACAAACACTAGCTCGCCTTAGATGAAACACCCTCTGCTTTTGAGAAAAGACCACTCTTCTACTGTACTGTGTTTCCTATAGTGCCAGAACAGTGAGCTTGCTCAGTACAAAAGAACTGTGCTTCTTAAACACACGGGCCATATCTAGTTCAACTCTGCTTAGGAAACTGACAAGAACAGTAGCTTCTCTTCAGTTCAGTACACTGTAAATTCTGGGAACAGACGAGAGTGCTATTTGCACTGTGTATGGCAATGGGAACACAATAGTGACTCTCCTTACCAGAAAACAACTCTTGCTCGTAGGATCAGAAACTGCATGTGATTCAACTCCATTTCTGACTGGGAAACAAACACTAGCTCGCCTAACGAGAAACACACTCTGCTTTTGAGAAAAGAGCACTCTTCTACTCTACTGTGTTTCCTAAAGGGCCAGAACAGTGAGCTTGCTCAGAACAAAAGAACTCTGCTTCCTACACACACGGGCCATATCTAGTTCAACTCTGCTTAGGAAACTGACAAGAACAGTAGCTTCTCTTCAGTCCAGTACACTGTACATGCTGGGAACATACGCGAGTGCTATTTGCACTGTGTGTGGCAATAGGAGCGCAATAGTGACTCTTCTTATCAGAAAACAACTCTTGCTCGTAGGACCAAAAACTGCATGTGATTCAACTGCATTTCTGACTGGGAAACAAACACTAGCTCGCCTTAGAAGAAACACACTCTGCTTTTGAGAAAAGACCACTCTTCTACTCTACTGTGTTTCCTATAGGGCCAGAACAGTGAGCTTGCTCAGAAGAAAAGAACTGTGCTTCCTACACACGGGCCATATCTAGTTCAACTCTGCTTAGGAAACTGATCAAAACAGTAGCTTCTCTTCAGTCCAGTACACTGTAATTGCTGGGAACAGACGACAGTGCTATATGCACTGTGTATGGCAATGGGAGCGCAATAGTGACTCTCCTTACCAGAAAACAACTCTTGCTCGTAGGACCAAATACTGCATGTGATTCAACTCCATTTCTGACTGGGAAACAAACACTAGCTCGCCTTAGAAGAAACACACTCTGCTTGTGAGAAAAGAGCACTCTTCTACTCTACTGAGTTTCCTATAGGGCCAGAACAGTGAGCTTGCTCAGAACAAAAGAACTGTGCTTCCTACACACACGGGCCATATCTAGTTCAACTCTGCTTAGGAAACTGACAAGAACAGTAGCTTCTCTTCAGTCCAGTACACTGTACATGCTGGGAACAGATGCGAGTGCTATTTGCACTGTGTATGGCAAAGGGAGCACAATAGTGACTCTCCTTACCAGAAAACAACTCTTGCTCGTAGAACCAAAAACTGCATGTGATTCAACTCCATTTCTGACTGGGAAACAAACACTAGCTCGCCATGGAAGAAACACACTCTGCTTTTGAGAAAAGACCACTCTTCTACTCTACTGTGTTTCCTATAGGGCCAGAACAGTGAGCTTGCTCAGAACAAAAGAACTGTGCTTCCTACACACACGGGCCATATCTAGTTCAACTCTGCTTAGGAAACTGACAAGAACAGTAGCTACTCTTCAGTCAAGTACACTGTACATGCTGGGAACAGACGCGAGTGTTATTTGCACTGTGTATGGCAAAGAGAGCACAATAGTGATTCTCCTTACCAGAAAACAACTCTTGCTCATAGGACCAGAACCTGCATGTGATTCAACTCCATTTCTGACTGGGATACAAACACTAGCTCGCCTTACGAGAAACACACTCTGCTTTTGAGAAAAGAGCACTCTTCTACTCTACTGTGTTTCCTATAGGGCCAGAAAAGTGAGCTTGCTCAGAACAAAAGAAATGTGCTTCCTACACACACGGGCCATATCTCGTTCAATTCTGCTTAGGAATCTGGCAAGAAGAGTAGCTTCTCTTCAGTTCAATACACTGTAAATGCTGGGAACAGACGCGAGTGCTATTTGCACTGTGTATGGCAATGGGAGCACAATAGTGACTCTCCTTACCAGAAAACAACTCTTGCTTGTAGGACCAGAAACTGCATGTGATTCAACTCCATTTCTGACTGGGAAACAAACACTAGCTCGCCTTACGAGAAACACACTCTGCTTTTGAGAAAAGAGCACTCTTCTACTCTACTGTGTTTTTTAAAGGGACAGAACAGTGAGCTTGCTCAGAACAAAAGAACTGTGCTTCCTACACACACGGGCCATATCTAGTTCAACTCTCCTTAGGAAACTGACAAGAACAATAGCTTCTCTTCAGTCCAGTAAAATGTACATGCTAGGTACAGACGCGAGTGCTATATGCACTGTGTATGGCAATGGGAGCACAATAGTGACTCTCCTTACCAGAGAACAACTCTTGCTCGTAGGACCAAAAACTGCATGTGATTCAACTGCATTTCTGACTGGGAAACAAACACTAGCTCGCCTTAGAAGAAACACACTCTGCTTTTGAGAAAAGACCACTCTTCTACTCTACTGTGTTTCCTATAGGGCCAGAACAGTGACCATGCTCAGAAAAAAGAACTGTGCTTCCTACACACACGGGCCATATCTAGTTCAACTCTGCTTAGGAAACTGACAAGAACAGTAGCTTCTCTTCAGTCCAGTACACTGTACATGCTGGGAACAGACGCGAGTGCTATTTGCACTGTGTATGGCAAAGGGAGCGCAATAGTGAATCTTTTTATCAGAAAACAACTCTGGCTCGTAGGACAAAAAAGTGCATGTGATTGAACTCCATTTCTGACTGGGAAACAAACACTAGCTCGCCTTAGAAGAAACACACTCTGCTTTTGAGAAAAGACCACTCTTCTACTCTACTGTGTTTCCTATAGGGTCAGAACAGTGAGCTTGTTCAGAACAAAAGAACTGTGCTTCCTACACACACGGGCCATATCTCGTTCAACTCTGCTTAGGAATCTGGCAAGAACAGTAGCTTCTCTTCAGTCCAGTACACTGTACATGAGGGGAACAGACGCGAGTGCTATTTGCACTGTGTATGGCAATGGGAGCGCAATAGTGACTCTCCTTACCAGAAAACAACTCTTGCTCGTAGGACCAAATACTGCATGTGATTCAACTCCATTTCTGACTGGGAAACAAACACTAGCTCGCCTTAGAAGAAACACACTCTGCTTGTGAGAAAAGAGCACTCTTCTACTCTACTGAGTTTCCTATAGGGCCAGAACAGTGAGCTTGCTCAGAACAAAAGAACTGTGCTTCCTACACACACGGGCCATATCTAGTTCAACTCTGCTTAGGAAACTGACAAGAACAGTAGCTTCTCTTCAGTCCAGTACACTGTACATGCTGGGAACAGATGCGAGTGCTATTTGCACTGTGTATGGCAAAGGGAGCACAATAGTGACTCTCCTTACCAGAAAACAACTCTTGCTCGTAGAACCAAAATCTGCATGTGATTCAACTCCATTTCTGACTGGGAAACAAACACTAGCTCGCCATGGAAGAAACACACTCTGCTTTTGAGAAAAGACCACTCTTCTACTCTACTGTGTTTCCTATAGGGCCAGAACAGTGAGCTTGCTCAGAACAAAAGAACTGTGCTTCCTACACACACGGGCCATATCTAGTTCAACTCTGCTTAGGAAACTGTCAAGAACAGTAGCTTCTCTTCAGTCCAGTACACTGTACTTGCTGGGAACAGACGCGAGTGCTATTTGCCCTGTGTATGGCAAAGGGAGCTCAATAGTGACTTTCCTTACCAGAAAACAACTCTTGCTGGTAGGACCAAAAACGGCATGTGATTCAACTCCATTTAGGACTGGGAAACAAACGCTAGCTCGCCTGACAAGAAACACACTCTGCTTTTGAGAAAAGAGCACTCTTCTACTCTACTGTGTTTCCTATAGGGCCAGAACAGAGAGCTTGCTCAGAACAAAAGAACTGTGCTTCCTACATACATGGCCATATCTAGTTCAACTCTGCTTAGGAAACTGACAAGAACAATAGATCCTTTTCAGTCCAATACATTGTACATGCTGGGAACAGACGCCAGTGCTATTTGTACTGTGTATGGCAATGGGAGCCCAATTGTGACTCTTCTTACAAGAAAATTACTCTTGCTCGTAGGACCAAAAACTGCATGTGACTCAACTCCATTTAGGACTGGGAAACAAACACTAGCTATCCTTACAAGAAACACACTCTGCTTTTGAGAAAAGAGCACTCTTCTACTCTACTGTGTTTCCTATAGGGCCAGAACAGTGAGCTTGCTCAGAACAAAAGAACTGTGCTTCCTACACACACGGGCCATATCTAGTTCAACTCTGCTTAGGAAACTGACAAGAACAGTGGAACCTCTTCAGTCCAATGCACTGTACATGCTGGGAACAGACGCCAGTGCTATTTGGCCTGTGTATGGCAATGGGAGCACAATAGTGACTTTCCTTACCAGAAAACAACTCTTGCTCGTAGGACCAGAAACTGCATGTGATTCAACTCCATTTAGGACTGGGAAACAAACGCTAGCTCGCCTTACAAGAAACACACTCTGCTTTTGAGAAAAGAGCACTCTTCTACTCTACTGTGTTTCCTATAGGGTCCGAACGGTGAGCTTGCTCTGAACAAAAGAACTGTGCTTCCTACACACACGGCCATATCTAGTTCAATTCTGCTTAGGAACCTGACAAGAACAGTAGATCCTCTTCAGTCCAATACACCGTACTTGTTGGGAACAGACGCCAGTGCTATCTGTCCTGTGTATGGCAATGGCAGCGCAATAGTGACTATTTTTACCATAAAACAACTCTTGCTTGTAGGATTAGAAACTGCATGTGATTCAACTCCATTTAGGACTGGGCAACAAATGCTAGCTCGCATCACATGAAACACACTCTGCTTTTGAGAAAAGAGAACTCTTCTACTCTACTGTGTTTCCTATGGGGTCCGAACAGTGATCTTGCTCAGAACAAAAGAACTGTGATTCCTACACAAACGGCCATATCTAGTTCAACACTGCTAAGAAACTGACAAGAACAGTAGATCCTCTTCAGTCCAATACACTGTACTTGCTGGGATCAGACGCGAGTGGTATTTGCACTGTGTAGGGCAATTGGAGCACAATAGTGACTTTCCTTACCAGAAAACAACTCTTGCTCGTAGGACCTGAAACTGCATGTGATTCAACTCCATGTCAGACTGGGAAAGAAACGCTAGCTCGCCTTACAAGAAACACACTCTGTTTTAGAGAAAAGAGCACTTTCTACTCAACTGTGTTTCCTATGGGGTCCAAACAGTGAGCTTGCTCAGAACAAAAGAACTGTGCTTCCTACACACATGAACCATATGTAGTTCAACTCTGCTTAGGAAACTGACAAGAAGAGTAGCTCCTCTTCAGTCCGATACACTTTACTTGCTGAGAACAGACGCGAGTGCTATTTGCACTGTGTATGGCAAAGGGGCACAATAGTGACGCGTCTTACCAGAAAACAAATCTTGCTCGTAGGAAAAAAAACTGCATGTGACTCAACTCCATTTAGGACTGAGAAACAAACTCTATCTCGCATTACAAGAAACACACTCTGCTTTTGAGAAAAGAACACTCTTCTATTAAATTGTGTTTCCTATAGGGCCAGAACAATGAGCTTACTCAGAACAAAAGAACTGTACTTCCTACACACACGGGCCATATCTACTTCAACTCTGCTTAGGAAACTGAGAAGAGCAGTCTCTCCTCTTCAGTCCAATACACTGTACTTACTGGGAACAGACGGGAGGGCTATTTGCACTGTGTATGGCAATGGGAGCGCAATAGTGACTTTCCTTTCCAGAAAACAACTCTTGCTCATAGGACCCCAAACTACATTGGATTCAACTCCATTTAGGACTGGGAAACAAACGCTAGCTCGCCATACAAGAAACACACTCTGCTTTTGAGAAAAGAGCACTCTTCTACTCTACTGTGTTTCCTATGTGGTCTGAACAGTGAGCTTGCTCAGAACAAAAAAACTGTGCTTCCTACAAACAGGGCCATGTCTAGTTCAAGTCTGCTTAGGAACCTGACAAGAACAGTAGATCCTCTTCTATCCAATACACTGTACTTGCTGCGAACAGACAGGAGTGCTATTTGTCCTGTGTATGGCAATGGGAGCGCAATAGTGACTTTCCTTACCAGAAAACAACTCTTGCTCATAGGACCAGAAACTGCATGTGATTCAACTCCATTTAGGTCTGGGAAACAAACGCTAGCTCGCCTTACAAGAAACACACTCTGCTTTTGAGAAAAGAGCACTCTTTTCCTCTACTGTGTTTTCTATGGGGTACAAAGAGTGAGCTTGCTCAGAACAAAAGAACTGTGCTTCCTGCACACATGGACCATATCTAGTTCAACTCTGCTTAGGAAACTGACAAGAACAGTAGCTCCAATTCAGTCCAATACACTGTACTTGCTGGGAAGACAAGGGAGTGCTATTTGCACTGTGTATGGCAAAGGGAGTGCAATAGTGACTTTCCTTACCAGAAAACAACTCTTGCTCGTAGGACCAGAAACAGCATGTGATTCAACTCCATTTAGGACTGGGAAACAAACGCTAGCTCGCCTTACAAGAAACACACTCTGCTTTAGAGAAAAGAGCACTCTTCTACTCTACTGTGTTTCCTATGGGGTCCAAACAGAGAGCTTGCTCAGAACAAAAGAACTGTGCTTCCTACACACACGGACCATATGTAGTTCAACTCTGCTTAGGAACCTGACAAGAACAGTAGCTCCTCTTCAGACCAATACACTGTATTTGCTGGGAACAGACGAGAGTGCTATTTGCACTGTGTATGGCAATGAGAGCACAATAGTGACTTTCCTTACCAGAAAACAACTCTTGCTCGTAGGACAAAAAACTGCATGTGACTCAACTCCATTTAGGACTGGGAAACAAACGCTAGCTCGCCTTCCAAGAAACACACTCTGCTTTTGAGAAAAGAGCACTCTTCTACTCTACTGTGTTTCCTATGTGTTCGGAACAGTGAGCTTGCACAGAACAAAAAAACTGTGCTTCCTACAAACACGGCCATATCTAGTTCAACTCTGCTTAAAAACCTGACAAGAACAGTACATACTCTTCAGTCCAACACACTGTACTTGCTGGGAACAGACGCCAGTGCTATTTGTCCTGTGTATGGCAATGGCAGCGCAATAGTGACTCTTCTTACCAAAAAAAAAACTTTCTCGTAGGACCAGAAACTGCATGTGATTCAACTCCATTTATGACTGGGAAACAAACTCCAGCTCGCTTTACAAGAAACACACTCTGCTTTAGAGAAAAGAGCACTCTTCTACTCTACTGTGTTTTCTATGGAGTCCAAACACAGAGCTTGCTCAGAACAAAAGAACTGTGCTTCCTACACACACGGGCCATATCTAGTTCAACTCTGTTTAGGAAACTGACAAGAACAGTAGCTCCTCTTCAGACCAATACACAGTACTTGCGGGGAAGAGACGCGAGTGCTATTTGCACTGTGTATGGCAATTGGAGCACAATAGTGACTCGTCTTACCAGAAAACAACTCTTGCTCTTAGGACAAAAACCTGCATGTGACTCAACTCCATTTAGGACTGGGAAACAAACGCTAGCTCGCCTTACAAGAAACACACTCTGCTTTTGAGAAAAGAGCACTCTTCTACTCTACTGTGTTTCCTATGGGGTCCGAACAGTGAACATGCTCAGAACAAAAGAACTGTGCTTCCTGCACACACGGCCATATCTAGTTCAATTCTGCTTAGGAACCTGACAAGAACAGTAGATCCTCTTCAGTCCAATACACTGTACTTGCTGGGAACAGACGCCAGGGCTATTTGTCCTGTGTATGACAATGGCTGCGCAATAGTGACTCTTCTTACCATAAAACAACTCTTGCACGTAGGACCAGAAACTGTATGTGATTCAACTCCATTTAGGACTGGGAAACAAACGCTAGCTCGCCTTACAAGAAACACATTCTGCTTTAGAGAAAAGAGCACTCATCTACTCTACTGTGTTTCCTATAGGGCCAGAACAGTGAGCTTGCTCAGAACAAAAGAACTGTGCTTCCTACACACACGGGCCATATCTAGTTCAACTAAGTTTAGGAAACTGACAAGAACAGTAGCTCCTCTTCAGTCCGATACACTGTACTTGCTGGGAACCGACGCGAGTGCTTTTTGCACTGTGTATTGCAATGGGAGCGCAATAGTGACTTTCCTACCAGAAAACAACTGTTGCTCGTAGGACCAGAAAATGCTTGTGATTCAACTCCATTTAGGACTGGGAAACAAATGCTCGCTTGCCTTACATGAAACACACTCTGCATTTGAGAAAAGAGCACTCTTCTACTCTACTGTGTTTCCTATGGGGTCCGAACAGTGAGCTTCCTCCGAACAAAAGAACTGTGCTTCCTACACACACGGTCCATATCTAGTTCAACTCTGCTTAGGAAACAGACAAGAACAGTAGCTCCTCTTCAGTCCGATACACTGTACTTGCTGGGAACAGACGCCAGTGCTATTTGCACTGTGTATGGCAATGGAAGCGCAATAGTGACTTTCCTTCCAGAAAACAACTCTTGCTCGTAGGACCACAAATTGCATGTGATTCAACACCATTTAGGATTGGGAAACAAATCCTCGCACGCCTTACACGAAACAAACTCTGCTTTAGAGAAAAGAGCACTCTTGTACTCTACTGTGTTTCCTATGGGGTCCAAACAGTGAGCTTGCTCAGAACAAAAGAACTGTGCTTCCTACACAGACGGATCATATGTAGTTCAACTCTGCTTAGGAAACTGACAAGAACAGTAGTTCCTATTCAGTCCAATACACTGTAATTGCTGGGAACCGACGCGAGTGCTATTTGTCCTGTGTATGGCAATGGGAGCACAATAGTGACTCTTCTTACCAGAAAACAACTCTTGCTCATAGGAATAGAAACTGCATGTGATTCAACTCCATTTAGGACTGGGAAACAAACGCTAGCTCGCCTTACAAGAAACACACTCTGCTTTTGAGAAAAGAGCACTCTTCTACTCCACTGTGTTTCCTATGGGGTCCAAACAGTAAGCTTGCTCAGAACAAAAGAACTGTGCTTCCTACACACATGGACCATATCTAGTTCAACTCTGCTTAGGAAACTGACAAGAACAGTAGCTCCTATTCAGTCCAATACACTGTGCTTGCTGGGAACAGACGCGAGTGCTATTTGCACTGTGTATGGCATTTGGAGCACAATAGTGACTCTTCTTACCAGAAAACAACTCTTGCTCGTAGGACCAAAAACTGCCTGTGACTCAACTCCATTTAGGACTGGGAAACAAACGGTAGATCGCCTTACAAGAAACACACTCTGCTTTTGAGAAAAGAGCACTCTTCTTCTCTACTGTGTTTCCTATAGGGCCAGAACAGTGAGCTTGCTCAGAACATAATAACTGTGCTTCCTACACACACGGGCCATATCTAGTTCAACTCTGCTTAGGAAACTGACAAGAACAGTAGCTTTTCTTCAGTCCGATACAGTGTACTTGCTGAGAACCGACGCGAGTGCTACTTGCAATGGGTATGGCAATTGGAGCACAATAGTGACTCGTCTTACCAGAAAACAACTCTTGCTCGTAGGACAAAAAACTGCATGTGACTCAACTCCATTTAGGACTGGGAAACAAACTCTAGCTCGCCTTACAAGAAACACAATTTGTTTTTGAGAAAAGAGCACTCTTCTACTCTACTGTGTTTCCTATAGGGCAAGAACAGTGAGCTTGCTCAGAACAAATGAACTGTGCTTCCTCGACACACGAGCCATATCTAGTTCAACTCTGCTTAGGAGACTGACAAGAACAGTAGCTACTCTTCAGTCCAATGCACTGTACTTGCTGGGAACAGACGCGAGTGCTATTTGCACTGTGTATGGCAATGAGAGCGCAATAGTGGCTTTCCTTACCAGAAAACAACTCTTGCTCGTAGGACCAGAAACTGCATGTGATTCAACTCCATTTAGGACTAGGAAACAAACGCTAGCTTGCCTTACAAGAAACACAATCTAATTTTGAGAAAAGAGCACTGTTCTACTCTACTGTGTTTCCTATGGGGTCCAAACAGTGAGCTTGCTCAAAACAAAAGAACTGTGCTTCCTACACACATGGACCATATCTAGTTCAACTCTGCTTAGGAAACTGACAAGAACAGTAGCTCCTATTCAGTCCAATACACTGTACTTGCGGGGAAGAGACGCGAGTGCTATTTGCACTGTGTATGGCAATGGGAGCGCAATAGTGACTTTCCTACCAGAAAACAACTCTTGCTCGTAGAACCAGAAACTGCATGTGATTCAACTCCATTTAGGACTAGGAAACAAACGCTAGCTCGCCTTACAAGAAACACACTCTGCTTTTGAGAAAAGAGCACTCTTCTACTCTACTGTGTTTCCTATAGGGCCAGAACAGTGAGCTTGCTCACAACATAAGAACTGTGCTTTCTACACACACGGACCTTATCTAGTTCAACTCTGCTTAGGAAACTGACAAGAACAGTATGGCTCCTCTTCAGTCCGATACACTGTGCTTACTGGGAACAGACACGAGTGCTATTTGCACTGTGTATGGCATTTGGAGCGCAATAGTGACTCTTCTTACCAGAAAACAACTCTTGCTCGTAGGACCAAAAACTCCCTGTGACCAAACTCCATTTAGGACTGGGAAACAAACGCGAGCTCGCCTTACAAGAAACACACTCTGCTTTAGAGAAAAGAGCACTCTTCTACTCTACTGTGTTTCCTATAGTGCCAGAACAGTGAGCTTGCTCAGAACATAATAACTGTGCTTCCTACACACACGGGCCATATGTAGTTCAACTCTGCTTAGGAAACTGACAAGAAGAGTAGCTCTTCTTCAGTCCAATACACTGTACTTGCGGGGAAGAGACGCAAGTGCTATTTGCACTGTGTATGTCAATTGGAGCACAACAGTGACTCGTCTTACCAGAAAACAACTCTTGCTCGTAGGACAAAAAACTGCATGTGACTCAACTCCATTTTGGAGTCGGAAACAAACTCTAGCTCCCCTTACAAGAAACACACTCTGCTTTTGAGAAAAGAGCACTCTTCTACTCTACTGTCTTTCCTATAAGGCCAGAACAGTGAGCTTGCTCAGAACAAATGAACTGTGCTTCCTCGACACACGGGCCATATCTAGTTCAACTCTGCTTAGGAGACTGACAAGAACAGTAGCTCCTCTTCAGTCCAATACACTGTACTTGCTGGGAACAGACGCGAGTGCTATTTGCACTGTGTATGGCAATGAGAGCGCAATAGTGGCTTTCCTTACCAGAAAACAACTCTTGCTCGTAGGACCACAAACTGCATGTGATTCAACGCCATTTAGGACTGGGAAACGAACGTTCGCGCGCCTTACAAGAAACACACTCTGCTTTTGAGAAAAGAGCACTCTTCTACTCTACTGTGTTTCCTATGGGGTCCAAACAGTGAGCTTGCTCAGAACAAAAGAACTGTGCTTCCTACACACACCGACCATATGTAGTTCAACTCTGCTTAGGAAACTGACAAGAACAGTAGTTCCTATTCTATCCAATACACTGTACTTGCTGGGAACAGACGCGAGTGCTATTTTTCCTGTGTATGGCAATGGGAGCGCAATAGTGACTTTCCTTACCAGAAAACAACTCTTGCTCGTAGAACCAGAAACTGCATGTGATTCAACTCCATTTAGGACTGGGAAACAAACGCTAGCTCGCCTTACAAGAAACACACTCTGCTTTTGAGAAAAGAGCACTGTTCTACTCTACTGTGTTTCCTATGGGGTCCAAACAGTGAGCTTGCTCAGAACAAAAGAACTGTGCTTCCTACACACATGGACCATATCTAGTTCAACTCTGCTTAGGAAACTGACAAGAACAGTAGCTCCTATTCAGTCCAATACACTGTGCTTGCTGGGAACAGACGCGAGTGCTATTTGCACTGTGTATGGCATTTGGAGCGCAATAGTGATTCTTCTTACCAGAAAACAACTCTTGCTCGTAGGACCAAAAACTGCCTTTGACTCAACTCCACTTAGGACTGGGAAACAAACGCGAGCTCGCCTTACAAGAAACACACTCTGCTTTAGAGAAAAGAGCACTCTTCTTCTCTACTGTCTTTCCTATAGGGCCAGAACAGTGAGCTTGCTCAGAACATAGTAACTGTGCTTCCTTCACACACGGGCCATATCTAGTTCAACTCTGCTTAGGAAACTGACAAGAACAGTAGCTCCTCTTCAGTCCAATACACTGTACTTGCGGGGAAGAGACGCGAGTGCTATTTGCACTGTGTATGGCAATTGGAGCACAATAGTGACTCGTCTTACCAGAAAACAACTCTTGCTCGTAGGACCAAAAACTGCCTGTGACTCAACTCCATTTAGGACTGGGAAACAAACGCGAGCTCGCCTTCCAAGAAACACACTCTGCTTTAGAGAAAAGAGCACTCTTCTTCTCTACTGTGTTTCCTATAGGGCCAGAACAGTGAGCTTGCTCAGAACATAATAACTCTGCTTCCTTCACACACGTGCCATATCTAGTTCAACTCTGCTTAGGAAACTGACAAGAACAGTAGCTCCTCTTCAGTCCAATACACTGTACTTGCGGGGAAGATACGCGAGTGCTATTTGCACTGTGTATGGCAATTGGAGCACAATAGTGACTCGTCTTACCAGAAAACATCTCTTGCTCTTAGGACAAAAAACTGCATGTGACTCAACTCCATTTAGGACTGGGAAACAAACGCTAGCTCGCCTTACAAGAAACAGACTCTGCTTTTGAGAAAAGAGCACTCTTCTACACTACTTTGTTTCCTATGGGGTCCGAACAGTGAGCTTGCTCAGAACAAAAGAACTGTGCTTCCTGCACACATGGGCCATATCTAGTTCAATTCTGCTTAGGAACCTGACAAGAACAGTAGCTCCTCTTCAGTCCAATACACTGTACTTGCTGGGAACAGACGCCAGGGCTATTTGTCCCGTGTATGACAATGGCTGCGCAATAGTGACTCTTCTTACCATAAAACAACTCTTGCACGTAGGACCAGAAACTGTATGTGATTCAACTCCATTTAGGACTGGGAAACAAACGCTAGCTCGCCTTACAAGAAACACATTCTGCTTTAGAGAAATGAGCACTCACCTACTCTACTGTGTTTCCTATAGGGCCAGAACAGTGAGCTTGCTCAGAACAAAAGAACTGTGCTTCCTACACACACGGGCCATATCTAGTTCAGCTCTGCTTAGGAAACTGACAAGAACAGTAGCTCCTCTTCAGTCCGATACACTGTACTTGCTCGGAACCGACGCGAGTGCTATTTGCACTGTGTATTGCAATGGGAGCTCAATAGTGACTTTCCTACCAGAAAACAACTCTTGCTCGTAGGACCAGAAACTGCATGTGATTCAACTCCATTTAGGACTGGGAAACAAATGCTAGCTTGCCTTACATGAAACACACTCTGCTTTTGAGAAAAGAGCACTCTTCTACTCTACTGTTTTTCCTATGGGGTCCAAACAGTGAGCTTGCTCAGAACAAAAGAACTGTGCTTCCTAAACACACGGGCCATATCTAGTTCAACTCTGCTTAGGAAACAGACAAGAACAGTAGCTCCTCTTCAGTCCGATACACTGTACTTGCTGGGAACAGACGCCAGTGCTATTTGCACTGTGTATGGCAATGGGAGCACAATAGTGACTTTCCTTCCAGAAAACAACTCTTGCTCGTAGGACCACAAACTGCATGTGATTCAACGCCATTTAGGACTGGGAAACAAATGCTCGCACGCCATACAAGAAACACACTCTGCTTTAGAGAAAAGAGAACTCTTGTACACTACTGTGTTTCCTATGGGATCCAAACAGTGAGCTTGCTCAGAACAAAAGAACTGTGCTTCCTACACACACGGACCATATGTAGTTCAACTCTGCTTAGGAAACTGACAGAACAGTAGTTCCTATTCAGTCCAATACACTGTACTTGCTGGGAACAGACGCGAGTGCTATTTGTCCTGTGTATGGCAATGGGAGCGCAATAGTGACTATTCTTACCAGAAAACAACTCTTGCTCATAGGAATAGAAACTGCATGTGATTCAACTCCATTTAGGACTGGGAAACAAACGCTAGCTCGCCTTAAAAGAAACACACTCTGCTTTTGAGAAAAGAGCACTCTTCTACTCCACTGTGTTTCCTATGGGGTCCAAACAGTGAGCTTGCTCAGAACAAAAGAACTGTGCTTCCTACACACATGGACCATATCTAGTTCAACTCTTCTTAGGAAACTGACAAGAACAGTAGCTCCTATTCAGTCCAATACACTCTGCTTGCTGGGAACAGACGCGAGTGCTATTTGCACTGTGTATGGCATTTGGAGCGCAATAGTGACTCTTCTTACCGGAAAACAAATCTTGCTCGTACGACCAAAAACTGCCTGTGACTCAACTCCATTTAGGACTGGGAAACAAATGCGAACTCGCCTTACAAGAAACACACTCTGCTTTAGAGAAAAGAGCACTCTTCTTCTCTACTGTGTTTCCTATAGGCCCAGAACAGTGAGCTTGCTCAGAACAAAAGAACTGTGCTTCCTAAACACACGGACCATATGTAGTTCAACTCTGCTTAGGAACCTGACAAGAACAGTAGCTCCTCTTCAGACCAATACACTGTATTTGCTGGGAACAGACGCGAGTGCTCTTTGCACTGTGTATGGCAATGAGAGCACAATAGTGAGTTTCCTTACCAGAAAACAACTCTTGCTCATAGGACAAAAAACTGCATGTCACTCAACTCCATTTAGGACTGGGAAACGAACACTAGCTCGCCTTACAAGAAACACACTCTGCTTTTGAGAAAAGAGCACTCTTCTACTCTACTGTGTTTCCTATGGGGTCCGAACAGTGAGCTTGCTCAGAACAAAAGAACTGTGCTTCCTGCACACACGGCCATATCTAGTTCAATTCTGCTTAGGAACCTGACAAGAACAGTAGATCCTCTTCAGTCCAATACACTGTACTTGCTGGGAACAGACGCCAGGGCTATTTGTCCTGTGTATGACAATGGCTGCGCAATAGTGACTCTTCTTACCATAAAACAACTCTTGCACGTAGGACCAGAAATTGTATGTGATTCAACTCCATTTAGGACTGGGAAACAAACGGTAGCTCGCCTTACAAGAAACACATTCTGCTTTAGAGAAAAGAGCACTCATCTACTCTACTGTGTTTCCTATAGGGCCAGAACAGTGAGCTTGCTCAGAACAAAAGAACGGTGCTTCCTACACACATGGGCCATATCTAGTTCAACTCTGCTTAGGAAACTGACACGAAGAGTAGCCCCTCTTCAGTCCGATACACTGTACTTGCTGGGAACAGACGGGAGTGCTATTTGCACTGTGTATGGCAATGGGAGCGCAATAGTGACTTTCCTACCAGAAAACAACTCTTGCTCGTAGGACCAGAAACTGCATGTGATTCAACTCCATTTAGGACTAGGAAACAAACGCTAGCTCGCCTTACAAGAAACATACTCTGCTTTTGAGAAAAGAGCACTCTTCTACTCTACTGTGTTTCCTATAGGGCCAGAACAGTGAGCTTGCTCACAACATAAGAACTGTGCTTTCTACACACACGGTCCTTATTTAGTTCAACTCTGCTTAGGAAACTGACAAGAACAGTATGGCTCCTCTTCAGTCCGATACACTGTGCTTACTGGGAACAGACACGTGTGCTATTTGCACTGTGTATGGCATTTGGAGCGCAATAGTGACTCTTCTTACCAGAAAACAACTCTTGCTCGTAGGACCAAAAACTCCCTGTGACCAAACTCCATTTAGGACTGGGAAACAAACGCGAGCTCGCCTTACAAGAAACACACTCTGCTTTAGAGAAAAGAGCACTCTTCTACTCTACTGTGTTTCCTATAGTGCCAGAACAGTGAGCTTGCTCAGAACATAATAACTGTACTTCCTACACACACGGGCCATATCTAGTTCAACTCTGCATAGGAAACTGACAAGAACAGTAGCTTCTCTTCAGTCCAATACACTGTAAATGCTGGGAACAGACGCCAGTGCTATTTGCCCTGTGTATGATAACTGGAGCGCAATAGTAACTCTTCTTACCAGTAAACAACTCTTGCTCATAGGACCAGAAACTGCATGTGATTCAACTGCATTTAGGACTGGGAAACCAAAGCTAGCTCGCCTTACAAGAAACACACTCTGCTTTTGAGAAAAGAGCACTCTTCTACTCTACTGTGTTTCCTATGGTGTCCGAACAGTGAGCTTGCTCAGAACAAAAGAACTGTGCTTCCTACACACACGGCCATATCTAGTTCAACTGTGCTTAAGAAACTGACAAGAACAGTAGATCCTCTTCAGTCCAATACACTGTACATGCTGGGAATAGACGCCAGTGCTATTTGCCCTGTGTATGACAATGGGAGCGCAATGGTGACTCTTCTTACCAGAAAACAACTCTTGCTCATAGCACCGCAAACTGCATGTGATTCAACTCCATTTAGGACAGGGAAACAAACGCTAGCTTGCCTTACAAGAAACACACTCTGCTTTTGAGAAATTAGCACTCTTCAACTCTATTGTGTTTCCTAAGGGCCAGAAGAGTAAGCTTTCTCAGAACAAAAGAACTGTGCTTCCTACACACACGGCCATATCTAGTTCAATTCTGCTTAGGAAACTGAGAAGAACCGTAGCTCCTCTTCAGTCCAATACACTGTTCTGGCTGGGAAGAGACGCCAGTGCTATTTGCATGGTGTATGGGAATGGGAGCCCAATAGTGAATTTCCTTACCAGAAAACAACTCTTGCTCGTAGGACCAGAAACTGCATGTGATTCAACTCCGTTTAGGATTGGGAAACAAACGCTAGCTCGCCTTACAAGAAACACACTCTGCTTTTGAGAAAAGAGCACTCTTTTATTCTACTGGGTTTCCTATGGGGTCTGAACAGTGAGCTTGCTGAAAACCAAAGAACTGTGCTTACTACACACATGGGTCATATCTAGTTTAACTGTGCTTAGGAAACTGACAAGAACAGTAGCTCCTCTTCAGTCCAATACACTGTACTTGCTGGGAACAGACTCCAGTGCTATTTGCCCTGTGTATGACAATGGGAGCGCAATAGTGACTCTTCTTACCAGAAAACAACTCTTCCTCGTAGGAGCTGAAACTGCATGTAATTCAACTCCATTTAGGACTGGGAAACAAATGCTAGCTCGACTTACAAGAAACACACTCTGCTTTTGAGAAAAGAGCACTCTTCTACTCTACTGTGTTTCCTAAAGGGCCAGAATAGTGAGCTTGATCAGAACAAAAGAACTGTGCTTCCTACACACTCGAGCCATATCTAGTTCAACTCTGGTTAGGAAACTGACAAGAACAGAAGCTCCTCTTCAGTCCCATACACTGTACTTGCTGGGAACAGACGCGAGAGCTATTTGCACTGTGTATGGCAATGAGAGCACAATAGTGGCTTTCCTTACCAGAAAACAACTCTTGCTTGTAGGACCACACAGTGCATGTGATTCAACGCCATTTAGGACTGGGAAACAAATGCTAGCTCACCTTACAAGAAACACACTCTGCTTCTGAGAAAAGAGCACTCTTCTACTCTACTGTGTTTCCTATGGGGTCCAAACAGTGAGCTTGCTCAGAACAAAAGAACTGTGCTTCCTACACACATCGACCATATCTAGTTCAACTCTGCTTAGGAAACTGACAAGAACTGTAGCTCCTCTTCAGTCCAATACACTGTACTTGCGGGGAAGAGACGCGAGTGCTATTTGCACTGTGTATGGCAATTGGAGCACAATAATGACTCGTCTTACCAGAAAACAACTCTTGCTCATAGGACAAAAAACTGCATGTGACTCAACTCCATTTAGGTCTGGGAAACAAACACTAGCTCGCCTTACAAGAAACACACTCTGCTTTAGAGAAAAGAGCACTCTTCTACTCTACTGTGTTTCCTATGGTGTCCAAACAGTGAGCTTTCTCAGAACAAAAGAACTGTGCTTCCTACACACAGCCATATCTAGTTCAATTCTGCTTAGGAACCTGACAAGAACAGTAGCTCCTCTTCAGTCCAATACACTGTACTGCTGGGAACAGACGCCAGTGCTCTTTGTCCTGTGTATGGCAATGGCAGCGCAATAGTGACTATTCTTATCATTAAACAACTCTTGCTCATAGGACCAGAAACTGCATGTGATTCAACTCCATTTAGGACTGGGAAACAAAAGATAGCTCGCCTTACAAGAAACACAATCTGCTTTAGAGAAAAGAGCACTCTTCTACTCTACTGTGTTTCCTATACGGCCAGAACAGTGAGCTTGCTCAGAACAAAAGAACTGTGCTTCCTACACACGGGCCATATCTAGTTCAACTCTGCTTAGGAAACTGACAAGAACAGTAGCTCCTCTTCAGTCCGATTCACTGTACTTGCTGGGAACAGAAGCGAGTGCTATTTGCACTGTGTATGGCAATGGGAGCGCAATAGTGACTTTCCTTACCAGAAAACAACTCTTGCTCGTAGGACCAGAAACTGCATGTGATTCAACTCCGTTTAGGACTGGGAAACAAATGCTAGCTCCCCTTACATGAAACACTCTCTGCTTTTGAGAAAAGAGCACTCTTCTACTCTACTGTGTTTCCTATGGGGTCCAAACAGTGAGCGTGCTCAGAACAAAGAACTGTTCTTCCTACACACATGGACCATATCTAGTTCAACTCTGCTTAGGAGACTGACAAGAACAGTAGCTCCTCTTCAGTCCAATACACTGTACTTGCTGGGAACAGACGCGAGTGCTATTTGCACTGTGTGTGGCAATTGGAGCGCAATAGTGACTTTCCTTACCAGAAAACAACTCTTGCTCGTAGGACCAGAAACTGCATGTGATTCAACTCCGTTTAGGACTGGGAAACAAATGCTAGCTCGCTTACATGAAACACTCTCTGCTTTTGAGAAAAGAGCACTCTTCTACTCTACTGTGTTTCCTATGGGGTCCAAACAGTGAGCTTGCTCAGAACAAAGAACTGTGCTTCCTACACACATGAACCATATCTAGTTCAACTCTGCTTAGGAAACCGACAATAACAGTAGCTCCTCTTCAGTCCGATACACTGCACTTGCTGGGAACAGACGCGAGTGCTATTTGCACTGTGTATGGCAAAGGGAGCAAAATAGTGACTTTCCTTACCAGAAAACAACTCTTGCTCTTAGGACCAGAAACTGCATGTGATTCAACTCCATTTAGGACTGGGAAACAAACGTTAGCTCGCCTTACAAGAAACACACTCTGCTTTAGAGAAAAGAGCACTCTTCTACTCTACTGTGTTTCCTATGGGGTCTGAACAGTGAGCTTGCTCAGAACAAAAGAACTGTGCTTCCTGCACACATGGGCCATATCTAGTTCAATTCTGCTTAGGAACCTGACAAGAACAGTAGATCCTCTTCAGTCAAATACACTGTACTTGCTGGGAAGAGACGCGAGTGCTGTTTGCACTGTGTATGGCAATGAGAGCACAATATTGGCTTTCCTTACCAGAAAACAACTCTTGCTCTAGGACCACACAATGCATGTGATTCAACGCCATTTAGGACTGGGAAACAAATGCTAGCTCGCCTTACATGAAACACACTCTGCTTCTGAGAAAAGAGCACTCTTCTACTCTACTGTGTTTCCTATTGGGTCCAAACAGTGAGCTTGCTCAGAACAAAAGAACTGTGCTTCCTACACACATCGACCATATCTAGTTCAACTCTGCTTAGGAAACTGACAAGAACAGTAGCTCCTCTTCAGTCCAATACACTGTACATGCGGGGAAGAGACGCGAGTGCTATTTGCACTGTGTATGGCAATTGGAGCACAACAGTGACTCGTCTTACCAGAAAACAACTCTTGCTCGTAGGACAAAAAACTGCATGTGACTCAACTCCATTTAGGTCTGGGAAACAAACGTTAGCTCGCCTTACAAGAAACACACTCTGCTTTAGAGAAAAGAGCACTCTTCTACTCTACTGTGTTTCTTATGGGGTTTGAACAGTGAGCTTTCTCAGAACAAAAGAACTGTGCTTCCTACACACACAGCCATATCTAGTTCAATTCTGCTTAGGAACCTGACAAGAACAGTAGCTCCTCTTCAGTCCAATACACTGTACTGCTGGGAACAGACGCCAGTGCTATTTGTCCTGTGTATGGCAATGGCAGCGCAATAGTGACTATGCTTATCATTAAACAACTCTAGCTCGTAGGACCAGAAACTGCATGTGATTCAACTTCATTTAGGACTGGGAAACAAACTCTAGCTCGCATTACAAGAAACACAATCTGCTTTAGAGAAAAGAGCACTCTTCTACTCTACTGTGTTTCCTATAGGGCCAGAACAGTGAGCTTGCTCAGAACAAAAGAACTGTGCTTCCTACACACGGGCCATATCTAGTTCAACTCTGCTTAGGAAACTGACAAGAACAGTAGCTCCTCTTCAGTCCGATACACTGTACTTGCTGGGAACAGACGCGAGTGCTATTTGCACTGTGTATGGCAATGGGAGCGCAATAGTGTCTTTCCTTACCAGAAAACAACTCTTGCTCATAGGACCAGAAACTGCATGTGATTCAACTCCGTTTAGCACTGGGAAACAAATGCTAGCTCGCCTTACATGAAACACTCTCTGCTTTTGAGAAAAGAGCACTCTTCTACTCTACTGTGTTTCCTATGAGGTCCAAACAGTGAGCTTGCTCAGAACAAAGAACTGTGCTTCCTACACACATGGACCACATCTAGTTCAACTCTGCTTAGGAGACTGACAAGAACAGTAGCTCCTCTTCAGTCCAATACACTGTACTTGCTGGGAACAGACGCGAGTGCTATTTGCACTGTGTATGGCAATGGGAGCGCAATAGTGACTTTCCTTACCAGAAAACAACTCTTGCTCGTAGGGCAGAAACTGCATTTGATTCCACTCCATTTAGGACTGGGAAACAAACGCTAGCTCGCCTTACAAGAAACACACTCTGCTTTTGAGAAAAGAGCACTCTTCTACTCTACTGTGTTTCCTATGAGGTCCAAACAGTGAGCTTGCTCAGAACATAAGAACTGTGCTTCCTACACCCAAGGACTATATGTAGTTCAACTCTGCTTAGGAAACTGACAAGAACAGTAGCTCCTCTTCAGTCTGATACACTGTACTTGCTGAGAGCAGACGCGAGTGCTACTTGCACTGTGTATGGGAATTGGAGCACACTAGTGCCTCGTCTTACCAGAAAACAACTCTTGCTCATAGGACCAAAAACTGCATGTGACTCAACTCCATTTAGGACTGGGAAACAAACGCTAGCTCACCTTACAAGAAACACACTCTGATTTTGAGAAAAGGGCACTCTTCTACTCTACTGTGTTTCCTACGGGGTCCAAACAGTGAGCTTGCTCAGAACAAATGAACTGTGCTTCTTGGAATCACGGGCCATATGTAGTTCAACTCTGCTTAGGAGACTGACAGGAACAGTAGCTCCTCTTCAGTCCAATACACTGTACTTGCTGGGAACAGACGCGAGTGCTATTTGCACTTTGTATGGCAATAAGAGCACAATAGTGGCTTTCCTTACCAGAAAACAACACTTGCTCGTAGGACCACACACTGCATGTGATTCAACGCCATTTAGGACTGGGAAACAAATGCTAGCTCGCCTTACAAGAAACACACTCTGCTTCTGAGAAAAGAGCACTCCTCTACTCTACTGTGTTTCCAATGGGGTCCAAACAGTGAGCTTGCTCAGAACAAAAGAACTGTGCTTCCTACACACATCGACCATATCTAGTTCAACTCTGCTTAGGAAACTGACAAGAACAGTAGCTCCTCTTCAGTCCAATACACTGTACTTGCGGGGAAGAGACGCGAGTGCTATTTGCACTGTGTATGGCAATTGGAGCACAATAGTGACTCGTCTTACCAGAATAGAACTCTTGCTCGTAGGACAAAAAACTGCATGTGACTCAACTCCATTTAGGTCTGGGAAACAAACGTTAGCTTGCCTTACAAGGAACACACTCTGCTTTAGAGAAAAGAGCACTCTTCTACTCTACTGTGTTTCCTATGGGGTCCGAACAGTGAGCTTTCTCAGAAAAAAACAACTGTGCTTCCTACACACAAAGCCATATCTAGTTCAATTCTGCTTAGGAACCTGACAAGAACAGTAGCTCCAGTTCAGTCCAATACACTGTACTGCTGGGAACAGACGCCAGTGCTATTTGTCCTGTGTATGGCAATTGCAGCGCAATAGTCACTATTCTTATCATTAAACAACTCTAGCTCATAGGACCAGAGACTGCATGTGATTCAACTTCATTTAGGACTGGGAAACAAACGCTAGGTCGCCTTACAAGAAACACAATCTGCTTTAGAGAAAAGAGCACTCTTCTACTCTACTGTGTTTCCTATAGGGCCAGAACAGTGAGCTTGCTCAGAACAAAAGAACTGTGCTTCCTACACACGGGCCATATCTGGTTCAACTCTGCTTAGGAAACTGACAAGAACAGTAGCTCCTCTTCAGTCCGATACACTGTACTTGCTGGGAACAGACGCGAGTGCTATTTGCACTGTGTATGGCAATGGGTGCGCAATAGTGACTTTCCTTACCAGAAAAAAACTCTTGCTCGTAGGACCACACACTGCATGTGATTCAACGCCATTTAGGACTGGGAAACAAATGCTAGCTCGCCTTACAAGAAACACACTCTGCTTCTGAGAAAAGAGCACTCTTCTACTCTACTGTGTTTCCTATGGGGTCCAAACAGTGTGCTTGCTCAGAACAAAAGAAATGTGCTTCCTACACACATCGACCATATCTAGGTCAACTCTGCTTTGAAACTGACAAGAACAGTAGCTTCTCTTCAGTCCAATACACTGTACTTGCGGGGAAGAGACGAGAGTGCTATTTGCACTGTGTATGGCAATTGGAGCACAATCGTGACTTGTCTTACCAGAAAACAACTCTTGCTCGTAGGACAAAAAACTGCATGTGACTCAACTCCATTTAGGTCTGGGAAACAAACGCTAGCTCGCCTTATAAGAAACACACTCTGCTTTAGAGAAAAGAACACTCTTCTACTCTACTGTGTTTCCTATGGGGTCCGAACAGTGAGCTTTCTCAGAACAAAAGAACTGTGCTTCCTACACACACAGCCATATCTAGTTCAATTTTGCTTAGGAACCTGACAAGAACAGTAGCTCCTCTTCAGTCCAATACACTATACTGCTGGGAACAGACGCCAGTGCTATTTGTCCTGTGTATGGCAATGGCAGCGCAATAGTGACTATTCGTATCATAAAACAACTCTTGCTCGTAGGACAAGAAACTGCATGTGATTCACCTCCATTTAAGACTGGGAAACAAACGCTAGCTCGCCTTACAAGAAACACATTCTGCTTTAGAGAAAAGAGCACTCTTCTACTCTACTGTGTTTCCAATATGGCCAGAACAGTGAGCTTGCTTAGAACCAAAGAACTGTGCTTCCTACACACGGGCCATATCTAGTTCAACTCTGCTTAGGAAACTGACAAGAACAGTAGCTCATATTCAGTCCGATACACTGTACTTGCTGGGAACAGACGCGAGTGCTATTTGCACTGTGTACGGCAATAAGTGCACAATAGTGAATCTTCTTACCAGAAAACTACTCTTCCTCCTAGGAACAGACACTGCATTTGATTCAACTCCATTTAGGACTGAGAAACAAACGCTAGCTCGCCTTACAAGAAACACGCTCTGCTTTTGAGAATAGGGCACACATCTACTCTACTGTGTTTCCTATCGGGTCCAAACAGTGAGCTTGCTCAGAACAAAAGAACTGTGCTTCCTACATACACGGGTCATATCTAGTTCAAGTCTGCTTAGGAAACTGACAAGAACAGTAGCTCCTCTTCAGTCCAATACACTGTACTTGCTGGGAACAGAAGCGAGTGATATTTGCACTGTGTATGGAAATGGGAGCACAATAGTGACTTTCCTTACCAGAAAAAACTCTTGCTCATAGGACCAGAAACTGCATGTGATTCAACTCCATTTACGACTGGGAAAAAAACACTAGCTCGCCTTACAAGAAACACACTCTTCTTTTGAGGAAAGAGCACTCTTCTACTCTATTTTGTTTCCTAGAGGGCCAGAACAGTGAGCTTGCTGAGAACAAAAAAACTGTGCTTCCTACACACAGGGGCCATATCTAGTTCAACTCTGCTTAGGAAACTGACAAGAACAGTAGCTTCTCTTCAGTCCAATACACTGTAAATGCTGGGAACAGACGCCAGTGCTATTTGCCCTATGTATGATAACTGGAGCGCAATAGTAACTCTTCTTACCAGTAAACAACTCTTGCTCATAGGACCAGAAACTGCATGTGATTCAACTGCATTTAGGACTGGGAAACCAAAGCTAGCTCGCCTTACAAGAAACACACTCTGCTTTTGAGAAAAGAGCACTCTTCTACTCTACTGTGTTTCCTATGGTGTCCGAACAGTGAGCTTGCTCAGAACAAAAGAACTGTGCTTCCTACACACACGGCCATATCTAGTTCAACTGTGCTTAAGAAACTGACAAGAACAGTAGGTCCTCTTCAGTCCAATACACTGTACATGCTGGGAATAGACGCCAGTGCTATTTGCCCTGTGTATGACAATGGGAGCGCAATGGTGACTCTTCTTACCAGAAAACAACTCTTGCTCATAGCACCGCAAACTGCATGTGATTCAACTCCATTTAGGACAGGGAAACAAACGCTAGCTTGCCTTACAAGAAACACACTCTGCTTTTGAGAAATTAGCACTCTTCAACTCTATTGTGTTTCCTAAGGGCCAGAAGAGTAAGCTTTCTCAGAACAAAAGAACTGTGCTTCCTACACACACGGCCATATCTAGTTCAATTCTGCTTAGGAAACTGAGAAGAACCGTAGCTCCTCTTCAGTCCAATACACTGTACTGGCTGGGAAGAGACGCCAGTGCTATTTGCATGGTGTATGGGAATGGGAGCGCAATAGTGAATTTCCTTACCAGAAAACAACTCTTGCTCGTAGGACCAGAAACTGCATGTGATTCAACTCCGTTTAGGATTGGGAAACAAACGCTAGCTCGCCTTACAAGAAACACACTCTGCTTTTGAGAAAAGAGCACTCTTTTATTCTACTGGGTTTCCTATGGGGTCTGAACAGTGAGCTTGCTGAAAACCAAAGAACTGTGCTTACTACACACATGGGTCATATCTAGTTTAACTGTGCTTAGGAAACTGACAAGAACAGTAGCTCCTCTTCAGTCCAATACACTGTACTTGCTGGGAACAGACTCCAGTGCTATTTGCCCTGTGTATGACAATGGGAGCGCAATAGTGACTCTTCTTACCAGAAAACAACTCTTCCTCGTAGGAGCTGAAACTGCATGTAATTCAACTCCATTTAGGACTGGGAAACAAATGCTAGCTCGACTTACAAGAAACACACTCTGCTTTTGAGAAAAGAGCACTCTTCTACTCTACTGTGTTTCCTAAAGGGCCAGAATAGTGAGCTTGATCAGAACAAAAGAACTGTGCTTCCTACACACTCGAGCCATATCTAGTTCAACTCTGGTTAGGAAACTGACAAGAACAGTAGCTCCTCTTCAGTCCCATACACTAAACATGCTGGGAACAGACGCGAGTGCTATTTGCACTGTGTATGGCAATGGGAGCACAATAGTGACTTTCCTTACCAGAAAACAACTCTTGCTCGTAGGACCAGAAACTGCATGTGATTCAACTCCGTTTAGGAATGGGAAACAAATGCTAGCTCGCCTTACATGAAACACTCTCTGCTTTTGGGAAAAGAGCACTCTTCTACTCTACTGTGTTTCCTATAGGGCTAGGGCCAGAACAGTGAGCTTGCTCAGAACAAATGAACTGTGCTTCCTAGACACACAGGCCATATCTAGTTCAACTCTGCTTAGGAGACTGACAAGAACAGTAGCTCCTCTTCAGTCCAATACACTGTACTTGCTGGGAACAGACGCGAATGCTATTTGCACTGTGTATGGCAATGAGAGCACAATAGTGGCTTTCCTTACCAGAAAACAACTCTTGCTCGTAGGACCACACACTGCATGTGATTCAACGCCATTTAGGACTGGGAAACAAATGCTAGCTCGCCTTACAAGAAACACACTCTGCTGCTGAGGAAAGAGCACTCTTCTACTCTACTGTGTTTCCTATGGGGTCCAAACAGTGAGCTTGCTCAGAACAAAAGTACTGTGCTTCCTACACACATCGACCATATCTAGTTCAACTCTGCTTAGGAAACTGACAAGAACAGTAGCTCCCCTTCAGTCCAATACACTGTACTTGCGGGGAAGAGACGCGAGTGCTATTTGCACTGTATATGGCAATTGGAGCACAATAGTGACTCGTCTTATCAGAAAACAACTCTTGCTCGTAGGACAAAAAACTGCATGTGACTCAACTCCATTTAGGTCTGGGAAACAAACGTTAGCACGCCTTACAAGAAACACACTCTGCTTTAGAGAAAAGAGCACTCTTCTACTCTACTGTGTTTCCTATGGGGTCCGAACAGTGAGCTTTCTCAGAACAAAAGAACTGTGCTTCCTACACACACAGCCATATCTAGTTCAATTCTGCTTAGGAACCTGACAAGAACAGTAGCTCCTCTTCAGTCCAATACACTGTACTGCTGGGAACAGACGCCAGTGCTATTAGTCCTGTGTATGGCAATGGCAGCGCAATAGTGACTATTCTTATCATTAAACAACTCTAGCTCGTAGGACCAGAAACTGCATGTGACTCAACTTCATTTAGGACTGGGAAACAAACGCTAGCTCGCCTTACAAGAAACACAATCTGCTTTAGAGAAAAGAGCACTCTTCTACTCTACTGTGTTTCCTATAGGGCCAGAACAGTGAGCTTGCTCAGAACAAAAGAACTGTACTTCCTACACATGGGCCATATTTAGTTCAACTCTGCTTAGGAAACTGACAAGAACAGTAGCTCCTCTTCAGTCCGATACACTGTACTTGCTGGGAACAGACACGAGTGCTATTTTCACTGTGTATGGCAATGGGAGCGCAATAGTGACTTTCCTTAACAGAAAAGAACTCTTGCTCGTAGGACCAGAAACTGCATGTGATTGAACTCCGTTTAGGACTGGGAAACAAATGCTAGCTCGCCTTACATGAAACACTCTCTGCTTTTGAGAAAAGAGCACTCTTCTACTCTACTGTGTTTCCTATGGGGTCCAAACAGTGAGCCTGCTCAGAACAAAGAACTGTGCTTCCTACACACAAGGACTATATGTAGTTCAACTCTGCTTAGGAAACTGAAAAGAACAGTAGCTCCTCTTCAGTCTGATACACTGTACTTGCTGAGAGCAGACGCGAGTGCTACTTGCACTGTGTATGGGAATTGGAGCACAATAGTGACTCGTCTTACCAGAAAACAACTCTTGCTCGTAGGACCAAAAACTGCATGTGACTCAACTCCATTTAGGACTGGGAAACAAACGCTAGCTCGCCTTACAAGAAACACACTCTGCTTTTGAGAAAAGGGCACTCTTCTACTCTAATGTGTTTCCTATAGGGCCAGAACAGTGAGCTTGCTCAGAACAAATGAACTGTGCTTCCTAGACACACGGGCCATATCTAGTTCAACTCTCCTTAGGAGACTGACAAGAACAGTAGCTCCTCTTCAGTCCTATACACTGTACTTGCTGGGAACAGACGCGAGTGCTATTTGCACTGTGAATGGCAATGAGAGCGCAATAGTGGCTTTCCTTACCAGAAAACAACTCTTGCTCGTAGGACCACACACTGCATGTGATTCAACGCCATTTACGACTGGGAAACAAATGCTAGCTCGCCTTACAAGAAACACACTCTGCTTCTGAGAAAAGAGCACCCTTCTACTCTACTGTGTTTCCTATGGGGTCCAAACAGTGAACTTGCTCAGAACAAAAGAACTGTGCTTCCTACACACATCGACCATATCTAGGTCAACTCTGCTTTGAAACTGACAAGAACAGTAGCTCCTCTTCAGTCCAATACACTGTACTTGCGGGGAAGAGACGCGAGTGCTATTTGCACTGTGTATGGCAATTGGAGCACAATAGTGACTCGGCTTACCAGAAAACAACTCTTGCTCGTAGGACAAAAAACTGCATGTGACTCAACTCCATTTAGGTCTGGGAAACAAACGCTAGCTCGCCTTACAAGAAACACATTCTGCTTTAGAGAAAAGAGCACTCTTCTACTCTACTGTGTTTTCTATGGGGTGCGAACAGTGAGCTTTCTCAGAACAAAAGAACTGTGCTTCCTACACACACAGCCATATCTAGTTCAATTTTGCTTAGGAACCTGACAAGAACAGTAGCTCCTCTTCAGTCCAATACACTGTACTGCTGGGAACAGACGCCAGTGCTATTTGTCCTGTGTATGGCAATGGCAGCGCAATAGTGACTATTCTTATCATAAAACAACTCTTGCTCGTAGGACAAGAAACTGCATGTGATTCACCTCCATTTAAGACTGGGAAACAAATGCTAGCTCGCCTTACAAGAAACACATTCTGCTTTAGACAAAAGAGCACTCTTCTACTCTACTGTGTTTCCTATATGGCCAGAACAGTGAGCTTGCTTAGAACAAAAGAACTGTGCTTCCTACACACGGGCCATATCTAGTTCAACTCTGCTTAGGAAACTGACAAGAACAGTAGCTCCTATTCAGTCCGATACACTGTACTTGCTGGGAAGAGACGCGAGTGCTATTTGCACTGTGTACGGCAATAAGTGCACAATAGTGAATCTTCTTACCAGAAAACAACTCTTCCTCGTAGGAACAGAAACTGCATTTGATTCAACTGAATTTAGGACTGAGAAACAAACGCTAGCTCACCTTACAAGAAACACGCTCTGCTTTTGAGAATAGGGCACACATCTACTCTACTGTGTTTCCTATCGGGCCCAAACAGTGAGCTTGCTCAGAACAAAATAACTGTGCTTCCTACACACACGGGTCATATCTAGTTCAACTCTGCTTAGGAAACTGACAAGAACAGTAGCTCCTCTTCAGTCCAATACACTGTAATTGCTGGGAACAGACGTGAGTGCTATTTGCACTGTGTATGGCAATGGGAGCACAATAGTGACTTTCCTTACCAGAAAAAACTCTTGCTCATAGGACCAGAAACTGCATGTGATTCAACTCCATTTAGGACTGGGCAACAAACACTAGCTCGCCTTACAAGAAACACACTCTTCTTTTGAGGAAAGAGCACTCTTCTACTCTATTTTGTTTCCTAGAGGGCCAGAACAGTGAGCTTGCTGAGAACAAAAAAACTGTGCTTCCTACACACAGGGGCCATATCTAGTTCAACTCTGCTTAGGAAACTGACAAGAACAGTAGCTCCTCTTCAGTCCAATACACTGTACATGCTGGGAACAGACGCCAGTGCTATTTGCCCTGCGTATGATAACTGGAGCGCAATAGTAACTCTTCTTACCAGTAAACAACTCTTGCTAGTAGGACCAGAAACTGCATGTGATTCAACTGCATTTAGGACTGGGAAACCAAAGCTAGCTCGCCTTACAAGAAACACACTCTGCTTTTGAGAAAAGAGCACTCTTCTACTCTACTGTGTTTCCTATGGGGTCCGAACAGTGAGCTTGCTCAGAACAAAAGAACTGTGCTTCCAACACACATGGCCATATCTAGTTCAAATCTGCTTAAGAAACTGACAAGAACAGTAGATCCTCTTCAGTCCAATACACTGTACACGCTGGGAATAGACGCCAGTGCTATTTGCCCTGTGTATGACAATGGGAGCGCAATAGTGACTCTTCTTACCAGAAAACAACTCTTGCTCATAGGACCGCAAACTGCATGTGATTCAACTCCATTTAGGACAGGGAAACAAACGCTAGCTTGCCTTACAAGAAACACACTCTGCTTTTGAGAAATTAGCACTCTTCAACTCTATTGTGTTTCCTATAGGGCCAGAAGAGTAAGCTTGCTCAGAACAAAAGAACTGTGCTTCCTACACACACGGCCATATCTAGTTCAATTCTGCTTAGGAAACTGTCAAGAATACTAGATCCTCTTCAGTCCAATACACTGCCATTGCCTGGAACAGACGCCAGTGCTATTTGCCCTGTGTATGACAATGGGAGTGCAATAGTGACTCTTCTTACCAGAAAAAAACTCTTGCTCGGAGGATTAGAAACTGCATGTGATTCAACTCCATTTAGGACTGGGAAACAAACACTAGCTCGCCTTACAAGAAACATACTCTGCTTTTGAGAAAAGAGCACTCCTCTACTCTACTGGGTTTCCTATGGGGTCTGAACAGTGAGCTTGCTGAAAACCAAAGAACTGTGCTTACGACACACATGGGTCATATCTAGTTTAACTGTGCTTAGGAAACTGACAAGAACAGTAGCTCCTCTTCAGTCGAATACACTGTACTTGCTGGGAACAGACTCCAGTGCTATTTGCCCTGTGTATGACAATGGGAGCGCAATAGTGACTCTTCTTACCATAAAACAACTCTTCCTTGTAGGACCTGAATCTGCATGTGATTCAACTCCATTTAGGACTGGGAAACAAACGCTAGATCGCCTTACAAGAAACACACTCTGCTTTTGAGAAAAGAGCACTCTTCTACTCTACTGTGTTTCCTAAAGGGCCAGAATAGTGAGCTTGCTCAGAACAAAGAACTGTGCTTCCTACACACTCGAGCCATATCTAGTTCAACTCTGGTTAGGAAACTGACAAGAAAAGTAGCTCCTCTTCAGTCCAATACACTGTACTTGGTGGGAACAGACGCGAGTCCTATTTGTACTGGGTGTGGCAATGGGAGCACAATAGTGACTTTCCTTAACAGAAAACAACTCTTGCTTGTGGGACCAAAAACTGCATGTGATTCAACTCCATTTAGGACTGGGAAACAAACGCTAGATCGCCTTACAAGAAACACACTCTGCTTTTGAGAAAAGAGCACTCTTCTACTCTAATGTGATTCCTATAGGGCCAAAACAGTGAGCTTGCTCAGAACAAAAGAAATGTGCTTCCTACACACACGGACATATCTAGTTCAATTTTGCTTAGGAAACTAACAAGAATAGTAGGTCCTCTTCAGTCCAATACACTGTACTTGCTGGGAGCAGACGCCAGTGCTATTTGCCCTGTGTATGATAATTGGAGCGCAATAGTGACTCTTCTTACCAGAAAACAACTCTTGCTCGTAGGACCAGAAAATGCATGTGATTCAACTGCATTTAGGACTGGGAAACCAAAGCTAGCTCGCCTTACAAGTAACACACTTTGCTTTTGAGAAAAGAGCACTCTTCTACTCTACTGTGTTTCCTATGTGGTCCTTACAGTGAGCTTGCTCAGAACAAAAGAACTGTGCTTCCTATACACACGGGCCATATCTAGTTCAACTCTGCTTAGGAAACTAACAAGAACAGTAGCTCCTCTTCAGTCCAATACACTGTACTTGGGGGGAACAGACGCGAGTGCTATTTGCTCTGGGTATGGCAATGGGAGCGCAATAGTGACTCTTCTTACCAGAAAGCATCTCTTGCTCGTAGGACCAGAAACTGCATGGGATTCAACTCGATTTCTTACTGGGAAACAAACACACTCTGCTTTTGAGTAAAGAGCACTCTTCTACTCTACTGAGTTTCCTATGGGATCTGAACAGTGAGCTTGCTAAGAACAAAAGAATTGTGCTTCCTACACACACGGGCCATATCTATTTCTACTCTTTAGGAAACTGACAAGAACATAGCTCCTCTTCAGTCCAATACACTGTACTTGCTGGGAACAGACGCCAGTGCTATTTGCACTGTGTATGACAATGGGAGCGCAATAGTGACTCTTCTTACCAGAAAGCAACTGTTGCTCGTAGGACCAGAAATTACATGTGATTCAACTCCATTTAGGACTGGGAAACAAACGCTAGCTCGCCTTACAAGAAACACACTCTGCTTTTGAGAAAAGGGCACTCTTCTACTCTACTGGGTTTCCTATGGGGTCTGAAAAGTGAGCTTGCTTAAAACCAAAGAACTGTGCTTACTACACACATGGGTCATATCTAGTTTAACTGTGCTTAGGAAACTGACAAGAACAGTAGCTCCTCTTCAGTCCAATAAACTGTACTTGCTGGGAACAGACTCCAGTGCTATTTGCCCTGTGTATGACAATGGGAGCACAATAGTGACTCTTCTTACCAGAAAACAACTCTTCCTCATAGGACCAGAAACTGCATGTGATTCAACTCCATTTAGGACTGGGAAACAAACGCTAGCTCGCCTTACAAGAAACACACTCTGCTTTTGAGAAAAGAGCACTCTTCTACTCTACTGTGTTTCCTAAAGGGCCAGAATAGTGAGCTTGCTCAGAACAAAAGAACTGTGCTTCCTACACACTCGAGCCATATCTAGTTCAATTCTGGTTAGGAAACTGACAAGAACAGTGGCTCCTCTTCAGTCCAATACACTGTACTTGGTGGGAACAGACCCGAGTCCTATTTGTACTGTGTGTGGCAATGGGAGCACAATAGTGACTTTCCTTAACAGAAAACAACTCTTGCTTGTAGGACCAAAAACTGCATGTGATTCAACTCCATTTAGGACTGGGAAACAAACGCTAGATCGCCTTATAAGAAACACACTCTGCTTTTGAGAAAAGAGCACTCTTCTACTCTACTGTGATTCCTATAGGGCCAAAACAGTGAGCTTGCTCAGAACAAAAGAAATGTGATTCCTACACACACGGCCATATCTAGTTCAATTTTGCTTAGGAAACTAACAAGAATAGTAGATCCTCTTCAGTCCAATACACTGTACTTGCAGGGAGCAGACGCCAGTGCTATTTGCCCTGTGTATGACAATGGGAGCGCAATAGTGACTCTTCTTACCAGAAAACAACTCTTGCTCGTAGGACCAGAAAATGCATGTGATTCAACTGCATTTAGGACTGGGAAACCAAAGCCAGCTCACCTTACAAGAAACACACTCTGCTTTTGAGAAAAGAGCACTCTTCTACTCTACTGTGTTTCCTATGTGGTCCTTACAGTGAGCTTGCTCAGAACAAAAGAACTGTGCTTCCTACACACACGGGCCATATCTAGTTCAACTCTGCTTAGGAAACTAACAAGAACAGTAGCTCCTCTTCAGTCCAATACACTGTACTTGCGGGGAACAGACGCGAGTGCTATTTGCACTGGGTATGGCAATGGGAGCGCAATAGTGACTCTTCTTACCAGAAAGCATCTCTTGCTCGTAGGACCAGAAACTGCATGGGATTCAACTCGATTTCTTACTGGGAAACAAACACACTCTGCTTTTGAGTAAAGAGCACTCTTCTACTCTACTGAGTTTCCTATGGGATCTGAACAGTGAGCTTGCTAAGAACAAAAGAATTGTGCTTCCTACACACACGGGCCATATCTATTTCTACTCTTTAGGAAACTGACAAGAACATAGCTCCTCTTCAGTCCAATACACTGTACTTGCTGGGAACAGACGCCAGTGCTATTTGCACTGTGTATGACAATGGGAGCGCAATAGTGACTCTTCTTACCAGAAAACAACTGTTGCTCGTAGGACCAGAAATTACATGTGATTCAACTCCATTTAGGACTGGGAAAAAAACGCTAGCTCGCCTTACAAGAAACAAACTCTGCTTTTGAGAAAAGAGCACTCTTCTACTCTACTGTGTTTCCTATGGGGTCCAAACAGAGAACTTGCTTAGAACAAAAGTACTGTGCTTCCTATACCCGGGCCATATCTAGTTCAACTTTCCTTAAGAAACTGACAAGAGTAGTAGCTCCTCTTCAGTCCAATACACTGTACTTGCTGGCAACACATGCGAGCGCTATTTGCACTGTGTATGACAATGGGAGCGCAATTGTGACTTTCCTTACCAGAAAGGAACTCTTGCTTGTAGAACCAAATAATGCATGTGATTCAACTCCATTTAGGACTGGGAAACAAACGCTAGCTGGCCTTACAAGTAACACACTCTGCTTTTGAGGAAGGAGCACTCTTCTACTCTACTGTGTTTCCTTTAGCACCAGAAGACTGAGCTTGCTCAGAACAAAAGAACTGTGCTTCCTACACACACGGCCATATCTAGTTCAATTCTGTTTAGGAAACTGACAAGAACAGTAGATCCTCTTCAGTCCAATACACTGTACTTGGTGGGAACAGACGCGAGTCCTATTTGTACTGTGTGTGGCAATGGGAGCACAATAGTGACTTTCCTTACCAGAAAACAACTCTTGCTCGTAGGACCAAAAACTGCATGTGATTCAACTCCATTTAGGACTGGGAAACAAACGCTAGATCGCCTTACAGAAACATACTCTGCTTTTGAGAAATAGCACTCTTCTACTCTACTGTGATTCCTATAGGGCCAAAACAGTGAGCTTGCTCAGAACAAAAGAAATGTGCTTCCTACACACACGGCCATATGTAGTTCAATTTTGCTTAGGAAACTAACAAGAATAGTAGATCCTCTTCAGTCCAATACACTGTACTTGCTGGGAGCAGACGCCAGTGCTATTTGCCCTGTGTATGATAATTGGAGCGCAATAGTGATTCTTCTTACCAGAAAACAACTCTTGCTCGTAGGACCAGAAACTGTATGTGATTCAACTCCATTTAGGACTGGGAAACCAAAGCTAGCTCACGTTACAAGAAACACACTTTGCTTTTGAGAAAAGAGCACTCTTCTACTCTACTGTGTTTCCTATGGGGTCTGAACAGTGAGCTTGCTCAGAACAAAAGAAATGTACTTCCTACACACACGGCCATATCTAGTTCAACTCTGCTTAGGAAACTGACAAGAACAGTAGCTCCTCTTCACTCCAATACACTGTACTTGCTGGGAACAGACGCGAGTGCTATTTGCACTGTGTATGGCAATGGGAGTGCAACAGTGACTCTTCTTACCAGAAAACATCTCTTGCTCGTAGGACCAGAAACTGCATGGGATTCAACTCGATTTCTTACTGGGAAACAAACACTACCTCGCATTACAAGAAACACACTCTGCTTTTGAGAAAAGAGCACTCTTCTAATCTACTGTGTTTCCTATGGGATCTGAACAGTGAGCTTGCTAAGAACAAAAGAATTGTGCTTCCTACACACACGGGCCATATCAAGTTCTACTCTGCTTAGGAAACTGACAAGAACATTAGCTCCTATTCAGTCCAATACACTGTACTTGCTGGGAACAGACGCCAGTGCTATTTGCACTGTGTATGACAATGGGAGCGCAATAGTGACTCTTCTTACCAGAACACAACTGTTGCTCCTACGACCAGAAATTGCATGTGATTCAACTCCATTTAAGACTGGGAAAAAAACGCTAGCTCGCCTTACAAGAAACACACTCTGCTTTTCAGAAAAGAGCACTCTTCTACTCTACTGTGTTTCCTATAGGGCCAGAACAGAGAGCTTGCATAGAACAAAAGAACTATGTTTCCTACACACACGGGCCATATCTAGTTCAACTCTGCTTAGGAAAATAACGAAAACAGTAGCTCCTCTTTAGTCCAATACACTGTACTTGATGGGAACAGACGCGAGTGCTATTTGCACTGTGTACGGCAATGGATGCACAATAGTGACTCTTCTTACCAGAAAACAACTCTTGCTCTTAGGACCTGAAACTGCATTTGATTCAACTCCATTTAGGACTGGGAAACAAATGCTAGATCGCCTTACAAGAAACACACTCTGCTTTTGAGAAAAGAGCACTCTTCTACTCTACTGTGTTTCCTATGGGGTCCAAACAGAGAACTTGCACAGAACAAAAGTACTGTGCTTCCTACACCCGGGCCATATCTAGTTCAACTCTGCTTAGGAAACTGAAAAGAGAAGTAGCTCCTATTCAGTCCAATACACTGTACTTGCTGGCAACACATGTGAGTGCTATTTGCACTGTGTATGGCAATGGGAGCTCAATTGTGACTCTTTGCACCACAAAACAACTCTTGCTCATAGGACCAGAAACTGCATGTGATTCAACTCCATTTAGGACTGGGAAACAAATGCTAGCTCATCTTACAAGAAACACACACTGCTTTTGAGAAAAGAGCACTCTTCTACTCTACTGTGTTTCCTAGGGGTTCGAAAAGTGAGCTTGCTCAGAACAAAAGAACTGTGCTTCCTACACACACGGGCCATATCAAGTTCAACTCTGCTTAGGAAACTGACAAGAACAGCAGCTCCTCTTCAGTCCAATACACTGTACTTGCTGGGAACAGACGCGAGTGCTATTTGCACTGTGTATGGCTATGGGAGCACAATAGTGACTTTCCTTACCAGAAAAAACTCTTGCTCATAGGAACAGAAACTGCATGTGATTCAACTCCATTTAGGACTGGGAAACAAACACTGGCGCGCCTTACAAGAAACACACTCTTCTTTTGAGGAAAGAGCACTCTTCTACTCTATTTTGTTTCCCTTAGGGCCAGAACAATGAGCTTGCTGAGAACAAAAAAACTGTGCTTCCTACACACAGGGGCCATATCTAGTTCAACTCTGCTTAGGAAACTGACAAGAACAGTAGCTCCTCTTCAGTCCAATACACTGTACATGCTGGGAACAGACGCCAGTGCTTTTTGCCCTGTGTATGATAATTGGAGCGCAATAGTGACTCTTCTAACCAGAAAACAGCTCTTGCTCGTAGGACCAGAAACTGCATGTGTATTTCAACTCCATTTAGGACTGGGAAACAAATGCTAGCTCGCCTTACAAGAAACACACTCTGCTTTTGAGAAAAGAGCACTCTTCTACTCTACTGTGTTTCCTATGGGGTCCGAACAGTGAGCTTGCTCAGAACAAAAGAACTGTGCTTCCTACACACACGGGCCATATCAAGTTCAACTTTGCTTAGGAAACTGACAAGAACAGTAGATCCTCTTCAGTCCAATACACTGTACATGCTGGGAACAGACGCGAATGCTATTTATACTGTGTACGGCAATAAGTGCACAATAGTGAATCTTCTTACCAAAAAACAACTCTTCCTCGTAGGAACAGAAACTGCATTTGATTCAACTCCATTTAGGACTGTGAAACAAACGCTAGCTCGCCTTACAAGAAACACGCTCTGCTTTTGAGAATAGGGCACACATCTACTCTACTGTGTTTCCTATCGGGCACAAACAGTGAGCTTGGTCAGAACAAAAGATCTCTGCTTCCTACACACAGGGGTCATATCTAGTTCAACTCTGCTTAGGAAACTGACAAGAACAGTAGCTCCTCTTCAGTCCAATACACTGTAATTGTTGGGAACAGATGCGAGTGCTATTTGCACTGTGTATGGCAATGGGAGCACAAGAGTGACTTTCCTTAGCAGAAAAAACTCTTGCTCATAGGACCAGAAACTGCATGTGATTCAACTCCATTTAGGACTAGGCAACAAACACTAGCTCGCCTTACAAGAAACACACTCTTCTTTTGAGGAAAGAGCTCTCTTCTACTCTATTTTGTTTCCTATAAGGCCAGAACAGTGAGCTTGCTGAGAACAAAAAAACTGTGCTTCCTACACAGGGGCCATATCTAGTTCATCTCTGCTTAGAAACCTGACAAGAAAAGTAGATCCTCTTCATTCCAATACACTGTACATGCTGGGAACAGACGCCAGTGCTATTTGCCCTGTTTATGACAATGGGAGCGCAAAAGTGACTCTTCTTACCAGAAAACAGCTCTTGCTCGTAGGACCAGAAACTGCATGTGATTCAACTACATTTAGGACTGGGAAAGAAACGCTAGCTCGCCTTACAAGAAACACACTCTGCTTTTCAGAAAAGAGCATTCTTCTACTCTACTGTGTTTTCTATCGGAGCAGAACAGTGAGCTTGCTCAAAACAAAAGAACTGTGCTTCTTATACACACGGGCCATATCTAGTTCAATTCTGCTTAGGAAACTGACAAGAATGGTAGCCTCTCTTCAGTCCAATACACTGTACTTGCTGGGAACAGACGCCAGTGCTATTTGCCCTGTTTATGACAATGGGAGCGCAAAAGTGACTCTTCTTACCAGAAAACAGCTCTTGCTCATAGGACCAGAAACTGCATGGGATTCAACTCGATTTCTTACTGGGAAAAAAACACTACCTCGCCTTACAAGAAACACACTCTGCTTTTGAGAAAAGAGCACTCTTCTACTCTACTGTTTTTCCTAAGGGGCCCAAACAGAGAACTTGTTCAGAACAAAAGTACTGTGCTTCCTACACCCGGGCCATATCTATTTCAACTCTGCTTAGGAAACTGACAAGAGAAGTAGCTCCTCTTCAGTACAATACACTGTATTTGCTGGGAACAGATGCCAGTGCTATTTGCACTTTGTATACCAATGGGAGCGCAATAGTGACTTTCCTTACCAGAATGCAACTCTTGCTCATAGGACCAAAAACTGCATGTGATTCAACTCCATTTAGGACTGGGAAACAAACGCTAGCTCGCCTTACAAGTAACACACTCTGCTTTTGAGGATGGAGCACTCTTCTACTCTGCTGTGTTTCCTTAAGCGCCAGAACAGTGAGCTTGCTCAGCACAAAAGAACTGTGCTTCCTACACACACGGCCATATCTAGTTCAATTCTGCTTAGGAAACTGACAAGAACAGTAGATCCTCTTCAGTCCAATACACTGTACTTGCTGGGAACAGACGCGAGTGCTATTTGCACTGTGTATGACAATGGGAGCGCAATTGTGACTCTTCATACCACAAAACAACTCTTGCTCATAGGACCAGAAACTGCATGTGATTCAACTCCATTTAGGACAGGGAAAAAAACGCTAGCTCGCCTTACAAGAAACACACTCTGCTTTTGAGGAAAGAGCACTCTACTACTCTACTGTGTTTCCTATAGGGACAATACACTGTACATGCTGGGAACAGACGCCAGTGGTATTTGCCCTGTGTATGACAATGGGAGCGCAAAAGTCACTCTTCTTACCAGAAAACAACTCTTGTAAGGCGAGCTAGTGTTTGTTTCCCAGTCCTAAATGGAGTTGAATCACATGCAGTTTCTGGTCCTACAAGCCAGAGTTGTTTTCTGGTAAGGAAAGTCATTATTGTGCTCCCATTCCCATACACAGTGCAAATAGCCCTGGCATCTGTTCCCAGCATGTACAGTGTATTGCACTGAAGAGGATCTACTGTTCTTGTCAGTTTCCTAAGCAGAGTTGAACCAGATATGGCCCGTGTGTGTAGGAAGCACAGTTCTTTTGTTCTGAGCAAGCTCACTGTTCTGGCCATATAGGAAACACATTAGAGTAGAAGAGTGCTCTTTTCTCAAAAGCAGAGTGTGTTTCTTGTAAGGCCAGGTAGCGTTTGTTTCCCAGTCCTAAATGGAGTTGAATCACATGCAGTTTCTGGTCCTACGATCAAGAGCTGTTTTCTGGTAAGAAGAGTCACTATTGCGCTCCCATTGTCATACACAGGGCAAATAGCACTGGCGTCTGTTCCCAGCATGTACAGTGTATTAGACTGAAGAGGATTTACTCTTCTTGTCAGTTTCCTAAGCAGAGTTGAACTACATATGTCCCGTGTGTAGGAAGCACAGTTATGTTGTTCTGAGCAAGCTCACTGTTCGGACCCCATAGGAAACACAGTAGAGTAGAAGAGTGCTCTTTTCTCAAAAGCAGAGTGTGTTTCTCGTAAGGCGTGCTAGCGTATGTTTCCTAGTCCGAAATGGAGTTGAATCACATGCAGTTTCTGGTCCTATGACCAAGAGTTGTTTTCTGGTAAGAAGAGTCACTATTGCGCTCCCATTGCCATACACAGTGCAAATAGCACTGGCGTCTTTTCCCAGCAAGTACAGTGTATTGGACTGAAGAGGAGCTCCTGTTCTTGTCAGTTTCCTAAGCAGAGTTGAACTAGATATGGCCCATGTGCGTAGGAAGCACAGTTATTTTGTTCTGAGCAAGATCACTGTTCGGACCCCATAGGAAACACATTAGAGTACAAGAGTGCTGTTTTCTCAAAAGCAGAGTGTGTTTCTTGCAAGGCAGCTAGCATTTGTTTCCCAGTCCTAAATGGAGTTGAATCACATGCAGTTTCTGGTCCTACGAACAAGAGTTGTTTTCTAGTATGAAGAGTCACTATTGTGCTCCCATTGTCATACACAGGGCAAATAGCACTGGCATCTGTTCCCAGCATGTACAGTGTATTGGACGGAAGAGGATCTACTGTTCTTGTCAGTTTCCTAAGCAGAATTGAATTAGATATGTCCGTGTGTGTAGGAAGCACAGTTTTTTGTTCTGAGCAAGCTCAATGTTTTGGCCCTATAGGAAACACATTAGAGTAGAAGAGTGCTCTTTTCTCAAAAGCATAGTGTGTTTCTTTTAAGGCGAACTAGCGTTTGTTTCCCAGTCCTAAATGGAGTTGAATCACATGCAGTTTTTGGTCCTACTAGCAAGAGTTGTTTTCTGGTAAGGAAAGTCACTATTGTGCTCCCATTCCCATACAATCTGCAAATAGCACTCATGTCTGTTCTAAGAAAGTACAGTGTATTGGACTGAAGAGGAGCTACTGTTCTTGTCAGTTTCCTAAGCAGAGTTGAACTAGATATGGCCCGTGTGTGTAGGAAGCACAGTTCTTTTGTACTGAGCAAGCTCACTGTTCTGGCCCTAAATGAAACACATTAGAGTAGAAGAGTGCTCTTTTCTCAAAAGCAGAGTGTGTTTTTTGTAAGGCAAGCTACCGTTTGTTTCACAGTCGTAAATGGAGTTGAATCACATGCAGTTTCTGTTCCTAGGAGCAAGAGTTGTTTTCTGAAATGAAGAGTCACTATTGTGCTCCCATTGTCATACACAGGGCAAATAGCACTGGCGTCTGTTCCCAGCATGTATAGTGTATTGGACGGAAGAGGATCTACTGTTCTTGTCAGTTTCCGAAGCAGAATTGAACTACATATGGCCGTGTGTGTAGGAAGCACAGTTTTTTGTTCTGAGCAAGCTCAATGTTTTGGCCCTATAGGAAACACATTAGAGTAGAAGAGTGCTCTTTTCTCAAAAGCATAGTGGGTTTCCTGTAAGGCTAGCTAGCGTTTGTTTACCAGTCCTAAATGGAGTTGAATCACATGCATTTTCTGGTCCTACGAGCAAGAGTTGTTTTCTGGTAAGAAGAGTCACTATTGCGCTCCCATTGCCATACACAGTGCAAATAGCACACGCGTCTGTTCCCAGTAAGTACAGTGTATTGGACTGAAGAGGAGTTACTGTTCTTGTCAGTTTCCTATGCAGAGTTGAACTAGATATGGCCTGTGTGTGTAGGAAGCACAGTTATTTTGTTCTGAGCAAGCTCACTGTTCGGATCCCATAGGAAACACAGTAGAGTAGAAGAGTGCCCTTTTCTCAAAAGCAGAGTGTGTTTCTTGTAAGGCGAGCTAGCGTTTGTTTCCCAGTCTGAAATGGAGTTGAGTCACATGCAGTATTTGGTCCTACGAGCAAGAGTTGTTTTCTGGTACAAAGAGACACTATTGGGCTCCCATTGCTATACACAGTGCAATTAGCCCTCGCGTATGTTCCCAGCAAGTACAGTGTATTGGAATGAAGAGGAGCTACTGTTCTTTTCAGTTTCCTAAGCAGAGTTGAACTATACATGGCCCGTGTGTGTAGGATACACAGTTCTTTTGTTCTGAGCAAGCTCACTGTTTTGGCCATATAGGAAAAACATTAGAGTAGAAGAGTGCTCTTTTCTCAAAAGCAGAGTGTGTTTCTTGTAGGGCCAGCTAGCGTTTGTTTCCCAGTCCTAAATGGAGTTGAATCACATGCAGTTTCTGGTCCTATGATCAAGAGTTGTTTTCTGGTAAGAAGAGTCATTATTGCGCTCCCATTGTCATACACAGGGCAAATAGCACTGGCGTCTGTTCCCAGCATGTACAGGGTATTGGACTGAAGAGGATCTACTGTTCTTGTCAGTTTCCGAAGCAGAATTGAACTAGATAGGGCCGTGTGTGTAGGAAGCACAGTTCTTTTGTTCTGAGCAAGCTCAATGTTTTGGCCCTATAAGAAACACAGTAGAGTAGAAGAGTGCTCTTTTCTCAAAAGCAGAGTGTGTTTCTTGTAAGGCGAGCTAGCGTTTGTTTCCCAGTCCTAAATGGAGGTGAATCACATGCAGTTTTTGGTCCTATGAGAAAGAGTTGTTTTCTGGTAAGGAAATTCACTATTGCGCTCCCATTCCCATACACCTTGCAAATAGCACTCGCGTCTCTTCCCAGCCAGTACAGTGTATTGGACTGAAGAGGAGCTACTGTTCTTGTCAGTTTGCTAAGCAGAGTTAAACTAGATATGGCCCGTGTGTGTAGGAAGCACAGTTCTTTTGTTCTGAGCAAGCTCACTGTTCTGGCCCTATACGAAACACATTAGAGTAGAATACTGCTCTTTTCTCAAAAGCAGAGTGTGTTTCTAGTAAGGCCAGTTAGCGTTTGTTTTCCAGTCCTAAATGGAGTTGAATCACATGCAGTTTCTGGTCCTATGAGCAAGAGTTGTTTTTTCGTAAAAAGGGTCACTAATGCGCTCCCATTGCCATACACAGTACAAATACCACTCGCGTCTGTTCCCAGCAAGTACAGTGTATTGGAATGAAGAGGAGCTACTGTTCTTGTCAGTTTCCTAAGCAGAGTTGATCTAGACATGGCCCGTGTGTGTAGGAAGCACAGTTCTTTTGTTTTGAGCAAGCTCACTGTTCGAACCCCATAGGAAACACTAAAGAGTAGAAGAGTGCTCTTTTCTCAAAACCAGAGTGTGTTTCTTGTAAGGCCAGGTAGCGTTTGTTTCCCAGTCCTAAATGGAGTTGAATCACATGCAGTTTTTGTTCCCTCGAGCAAGAGTTGTTTTCTGGTAAGGAAAGTCACCATTCCCATACACCGTGCAAAAAGCACTCCCGTCTGTTCCCAGCAAGTACAGTGTATTGGTCTGAAGAGGAGCTATTATTCTTTTCAGTTTCCTAAGCAGAGTTGAACTAGATATAGCCCGTGTATGTAGGAAGCACAGTTCTTTTGTTCTGAGGAAGCTCAATGTTCTGGCGCTATAGGAAACATGTTAGAGTAGAATACTGCTCTTTTCTCAAAAGCAGAGTGTGTTTCTTTTAAGGCGAGTTGCGTTTGTTTCCAAGTCCTAAATGGAGTTGAATCACATGCAGTTTCTGGTCCTACGAGCAAGAGTTGTTTTCTGGTAAGAAGAGTCACTCTTGAGCTCCCATTGCCATACACAGTGCAAACAGCACTCGCATCTGTTTTCAGGAAGTACAGTGTATTGGACTGAAGAGGAGCTACTGTTCTTGCCAGTTTTCTAAGCTGAGTTGAACTAGTTAAGGCCCGTGTGTGTATGAAGTACAGTTCTTTTGTTCTGAGCAAGCTCACTGTTCAGACCCCATAGGAAACACAGTAGAGTAGAAGAGTGCTCTTTTCTCAAAAGTAGAGTGTGTTTCTTGTAAGGCGAGCTAGCGTTTGTTTCCCAGTCCTAAATGGAGTTGAATCACATGCAGTTTCTGGTCCTACGAGCAAGAGTTGTTTTCTGGTAAGAAGTGTCACTATTGCGCTCCGATTGTCATTCACAGGGCAAATAGCACTGGAGTTTGTTCCCATCATGTACAGTGTATTGGACTGAAGAGGATCTACTGTTCTTGTCAGTTTCCGAAGCAGAATTGAAATAGATATGGCTGTGTGTGTAGGAAGCACAGTTCTTTTGTTCTGAGGAAGCTCACTGTTTTGGCCATATAGGAAACAAAGTAGAGTAGAAGAGTGCTCTTTTCTCAAAAGCATAGTGTGTTTCTTGTAAGGCAAGCTAGCGTTTGTTTCCCACTCCTAAATGGAGTTGAATCACATGCAGTTTCTGGTCCTAGGAGGAAGAGTTGTTTTCTGGTAAGAAGAGTAACTATTGTGCTCCCATTGTCATACACAGGCCAAATAGCACTGGCATCTGTTCCCAGCATGTACAGTGTATTGGACTTAAGAGGATCTACTGTTTTTGTCAGTTTCCTAAGCAGAATTGATCTAGATATGGCCCATGTGTGTAGGAAGCACAGTTCTTTTGTTCTGAGCAAGCTCACTGTTCTGGCCCTATAGGAAACACAGTAGAGTAGAAGAGTGCTCTTTTCTCAAAATCAGAGTGTTTTTCTTCTAAGGCGCGCTACCGTTTGTTTCCAAGTCCTGAATGTAGTTGAATCCCATGCAGTTTCTGGTCCTACGAGCACGATTTGTTTTCTGGTAAGAAGAGTCACTATTGCGCTCCCATTGCCATTCACAGGGCAAATAGCATTCGCGTCTGTTCCCAGCAAATAAAGTGTATTGCACTGAAGAGGAGCTACTGTTCATGTCAGTTTCCTAAGCAGAGTTGAACTAGATATGGCCCGTGTGTGTAGGAAGCACAGTTCTTTTTTACTGAGCAAGCTCACTGTTCTGGCCCTAGAGGAAAAACATTAGAGTAGAAGAGTATTCTTTTCTCAAAAGCAGAGTGTGTTTATTGTAAGGCCAGCTAGCGTTTGTTTCCCAGTCCTAAATGGAGTTGAATCACATGCAGTTTTTGGTGCTACGAGCACGATTTGTTTTCTGGTAAGAAGAGTCACTATTGCACTCCCATTCCCATACACCCTGCAAATAGCACTCGCATCTGTTCTAAGCAAGTACAGTGTATTGCACTGAAGAGGATCTACTGTTCTTGTCAGTTTCCTAAGCAGAGTTGAACTAGATATAGCCCGTGTGTGTAGGAATTACAGTTCTTTTTTAATGAGCAAGCTCACTGTTCTGGCCCTAGAGGAAACACATTAGAGTAGAAGAGTATTCTTTTCTCAAAAGCAGAGTGTGTTTATTGTAAGGCCAGCTTGCGTTTGTTTTCCAGTCCTAAATGGAGTTGAATCACATGAAGTTTCTGGTCCTACGAGCAAAAGTTGTTTTCTGGTAAGAAGAGTCACTATTGCGCTCTGATTGTCATTCACAGGGCAAATAGCACTGGAGTTTGTTCCCAGCATGTACAGTGTATTGGACTGAAGAGGATCTACTGTTCTTGTCAGTTTCCTAAGCAGAATTGAACTAGATATGGCCGTGTGTGTAGGAAGCACAGTTCTTTTGTTCTGAGCAAGCTCACCGTTTTGGCCCTATGGGAAACACAGTATAGAAGACGAGTGCTCTTTTCTCAAAAGCAGAGTGAGTTTCTTGTAAAACGAGCTAGCGTTTGTTTCCCAGTCCTAAATGGAGTTGAATCACAGGCAGTTTCTGGTCCTATGAGCAAGAGTTGTTTTCTGGTTAGAAGAGTCACTATTGCGCTCCCATTGCCATACACAGTACAAATAGCACTCGCGTCTGTTCCCAGCAATTACAGTGTATTGGACTGAAGAAAAGCTACTATTCTTGTCAGTTTCCTAAGCAGAGTTGACCTAGATACGGCCCGTGTTTGTAGGAAGCACAGTTCTTTTGTTCTGAGCAAGCTCACTGTTCGGACCCCATAGGAAACAAAGTAGAGTAGACGAGTGCTCTTTTCTCAAAAGCAGAGTCTGTTTCTTGTAATGCGAGCTAGCGTTTGTTTCCCAGTCCTAAATGGAGTTGAATCACAAGCAGTTTCTGGTCCTACGAGGATGAGTTGTTTTCTGGTAAGAAGAGTCACTATTGCGCTCCCATTGCCATACACAGTAAAAATAGCACTCGCGTCTGTTCCCAGCAAGTACAGTGTATTGGACTGAAGAGGAGCTACTGTTCGTGTCAGTTTCCTAAGCAGAGTTGAACTAGATATGGCCCGTGTGTGTAGGAAGCACAGTTCTTTTGTTCTGAGCAAGCTCACTGTTCTGGCCATATAGGAAACACATTAGAGTAGAAGAGTGCTCTTTTCTCAAATCAGAGTGTGTTTCTTGTAAGGCCAGCTAGCGTTTGTTTCCCAGTCCTAAATGGAGTTGGATCACATGCAGTTTCTGGTCCTACGAGCAAGAGTTGTTTTCTGGTAAGAAGAGTCACTATTGCGCTTCCATTGTCATACACAGGGCAAATAGCACAGGCGTCTGTTCCCGGCATGTACAGTGTATTAGACTGAAGAGGATTTAATCTTCTTGTCAGTTTCCTAAGCAGAAATGAATTGATATGGCTGTGTGGGTAGGAAGCACAGTTCTTTTGTTCTGAGCAAGGTCACTTTTCGGTCCCCATAGGAATCACAGTAGAGTAGAAGAGTGCCCTTTTCTCAAAAGCAGAGTGTGTTTCTTGTAAGGCGAGCTAGCGTTTGTTTCCCAGTCCTAAATGGAGTTGAATCACATGCAGTTTCTGGTCCTATAAGCAAGAGTTGTTTTCTGGTAAGAAGAGTCACTATTGCGCTCCCATTGCCATACACAGGGCAAATAGCACTGGCATCTGTTCCCAGGATGTACAGTGTATTGGACGTAAGAGTATCTACTGTTCTTGTCAGTTTCCTAAGCAGAATTGAATTAGATATGGCCGTGTGTGTAGGAAGCACAGTGTTCTGTTCTGAGCAAGCTCAATGTTTTGGCCCTATAGGAATCACATTAGAGTAGAAGAGTGCTCTTTTCTCAAAAGCAGAGTCTGTTTCTTGTAAGGCGAGCTAGCGTTTGTTTCCCAGTCCTAAATGGAGTTGAATCACATGCAGTTTCTGGTCCTACGAGCAAGAGTTGTTTTCTGCTAAGAAGAGTCACTATTGTGCTCCCATTGCCATATATAGTGCAAATACCACTCGTGTCTGTTCCCAGCAAGTACAGTGTATTGGACTGAAGAATAGCTACTGTTCTTGTCAGTTTCCTAAGCAGAGTTGAACTAGATATAGCCCGTGTGTGTAGGAAGCACAGTTCTTTTGTTCTGAGCAAGCTGACTGTTCGTACCACATAGGAAACACAGTAGAGTAGAAGAGTGCTCTTTTCTCAAAAGCAGAGTGTGTTTCTTGTAAGGCGAGCTAGCGCTTGTTTTCCCGTCCTAAATGGAGTTGAATCACATGCATTTTCTGGTCCTACGAGGAAGAGTTGTTTTCTGGTAAGAAGAGTCACTATTGTGCTCCCATTGTCATACACAGGGCAAATAGCATTGGCGTCTGTTCGCAGCATGTACACGGTATTGGACTGAAGAGGATCTACTGTTCTTGTCAGTTTCCTAAGCAGAGTTGAACTAGGTATGGCCGTGTGTGTAGGAAGCACAGTTCTTTTGTTCTGAAAAAGCTCACTGTTCTGGCCTATAGGAAAAACATTAGAGTAGAAGAGTGCTCTTTTATCAAAGCAGAGTGTGTTTTTTGTAAGACGAGCTAACGTTTGTTTCCCAGTCCTAAATGGAGTTGAATCCCATGCAGTTTCTGGTCCTACGAGCAAGAGTTGTTTTCTGGTATCAAGAGTCACTATTGTGCTCCCATTGTCATACACAGGGCAAATAGCACTGGCGTCTGTTCCCAGCATGTACAGTGTATTGGACGGAAGAGGATCTACTGTTCTTGTCAGTTTCTTAAGCAGAATTGAAGTAGCTGTGGCCGTGTGTGTAGGAAGCACTGTTCTTTTCTTCTGAAATAGCTCACTGTTCGGACCCCGAGGAAATACAGTAGAGTAGAAGAGTGCCCTTTTCTCAAAAGCAGAGTGTGTTTCTTGTAAGGCGAGCTAGCGTTTGTTTCTCAGTCCTAAATGGAGTTGAATCACATGCAGTTTCTGGTCCTACGAGCAAGAGTTGTTTTCTGGTAAGAAGAGTCACTAGTGCGCTCCCATTGTCATATACAGGGCATATAGCACTGGCATCTGTTCCCAGCATGTACAGTGTAATGGACTTAAGAGGATCTACTGTTCTTGTCAGTTTCCTAAGCAGAATTGATCTAGATATGGCCCGTGTGTGTAGGAAGCACAGTTCTTTTGTTTTGAGCAAGCTCACTGTTCGGACCCCATAGGAAACACAGTAGAGTAGAAGAGTGCTCTTTTCTAAAAAGCAGAGTTTGTTTCTTGTAAGGCGAGCTAGCGTTTGTTTCCCAGTCATACTTGGAGTTGAATCACATGCAGTTTTTGGTCCTACGAGCAAGAGTTGTTTTCTGGTAAGAAGAGTCACTATTGTGCTCCCATTGTCATACAAAAGGCAAATAGCACTGTCGTCTGTTCCCAGCATGTACAGTGTATTGGACTGAAGAGGATCTACTGTTCTTGTCAGTTTCCTAAGCAGAATTGAACTAGATATGGCCGTGTGTGTAGGAAGCACAGTTCTTTTGTTCTGAGCAAGCTCACTGTTCTGGCCCTATAGGAAAAACAGTAGAGTAGAAGAGTGCTCTTTTCTCAAAAGCAGAGTGTGTTTTTGTAAGGCGAGCTAGCGTTTGTTTTCCAGTCTTAAATGGAGTTGAATCACATGCAGTTGTTGGTCCCACGAGCAAGAGTTGTTTTCTGGTAAGGAAAGTCACTATTGTGCTCCCATTGCCATGCACAGTGCAAAGAGCACTCGCGTCTGATCCCAGCAAGTACAGTGTATTGTACTGAAGAGGAGCTATTGTTCTTGTCAGTTTCCTAAGCAGAGTTGAACTAGATATGGCCCGTGTGTGTAGGAAGCACAGTTCTTTTGTTCTGAGCAAGCTCAATGTTCGGACCCCATAGGAAACACAGTAGAGTAGAAGAGTGCTCTTTTCTCAAAAACAGAGTGTGTTTCTTGTAAGGCGAGCTAGCGTTTGTTTCCCAGTCCCAAATGGGATTTGAATCACATGCATTTTCTTGTCCTACGAGCAAGAGTTGTTTTCTGGTAAAAAGAGTCACTATTGCGCTCCCACTGTCATACCCAGGGCAAATAACACTGGATTCTGTTCCCAGCATGTACAGTGTATTGGACTGAAGAGGAGCTACTGTTCTTGTCAGTTTCCTAAGCAGAGTTGAACTAGATATGGCCGTGTGTGTAGGAAGCACAGTTCTTTTGTTCTGAGCAAGCTCACTGTTCGGAACCCATAGGAAACACAGTAGAGTAGAAGAGTGCTCTTTTCTCAAAAGCAGAGTGTGTTTCTTGTAATGCAAGCTAGCGTTTGTTTACCAACCTAAATAGGAGTTGAATCACATGCAGTTTCTGGTCCTACGAGCAAGAGTTGTTTTCTGGTAAGAAGAGTCACTATTGCGCTCCCATTGTCATACACAGGGCAAATAGCACTGGCGTCTGTTCCCAGCATGTACAGTGTATTGGACTTAAGAGGATCTACTGTTCTTGTCAGTTTCCTAAGCAGAGTTGAACTAGATATGGCCGTGTGTGTAGGAAGCACAGTTCTTTTGTTCTGAGCAAGCTCACTGTTGTGGCCCAATAGGAAAAACAGTATAGTAGAAGAGTGCTCTTTTCTCAAAAGCAGATTGTGTTTCTTGTAAGGCGAGCTAGTGTTTGTTTCCCAGTCCTAAATGGAGTTGAATCACATGCAGTTTCTGGTCCTACGAGCAAGAGTTGTTTCCTGTAAGAAGAGTCACTTTTGTGCTCCCATTGTCATACACAGGGCAAATAGCACTGGGGTCTGTTCCCAGCATGTACAGTGTATTGCACTGAAGAGGAGCTACTGTTCTTGTCAGTTTCCTAAGCAGAGTTGAACTAGATATAGCCCGTGTGTGAAGGAAGCACAGTTATTTTATTCTGAGCTAGCTCACTGTTCGACCCCATAGGCAACACAGTAGAGTAGAAGAGTGCTCTCTTCTCAAAAGCAGAGTGTGTTTCTTGTAAGGCGAGCTAGTGTTTGTTTGCCAGTCCTAAATGGAATTGAATCACATGCAGGTTCTGCTCCTATGAGCAAGAGTTGTTTTCTGTTAATAAGAGTCACTATTGTGCTCCCATTGTCATATACAGGGCAAATAGCACTGGCGTCTGTTCCCAGCAAGTACAGTGTATTGGACTGAAGAGGAGCTACTGTTCTTGTCAGTTTCCTAAGCAGAGTTGAACTAGATATGCCCCGTGTATGCAGAAAGCACAGTTCTTTTGTTCTGAGCAAGCTCACTATTCTGGCCCTTTAGGAAACACAGTAGAGTAGAAGAGTGCTCTTTTCTCAAAAGCAGAGTGTGTTTCTTGTGGGGCAAGCTAGCGTTTGTTTCCCGGTCCTAAATGGAGTTGAATCACGTGCAGTTTCTCTTCCTACGAGCAAGAGTTGTTTTGTGGTAAGAAGAGTCACTCTTGCGCTCCCATTGCCATACACAGTGCAAATAGCACTGGCGTCTGTTCCCAGCATTTACAGTGTATTGCCCTGAAGAGGATCTACTGTTCTTGTCAGTTTCCTCAGCAGAGTTGAACTAGATTAGGCCCATGTGTGTAGGAAGCACTGTTCTTTTGTTCTGAGCAAGCTGACTGTTCGGACCCCATAGGAAACACAGTAGAGTAGAAGAGTGCTCTTTTCTCAAAAGCAGAGTGTGTTTCTTGTAAGGCAAGCTAGCGTTTGTTTCCCAGTCCTAAATGGAGTTGAATCACATGCAGTTTCTGGTCCTACGAGCAAGAGTTGTTTTCTGGTAAGAAGAGTCACTATTGCGCTCCCATTGCATACACAGGGCAAATAGCACTGGCATCTTTTCCCAACATGTACAGTGTATTGGACTGAAGAGGATCTACTGTTCTTGTCAGTTTCCTAAGAAGAAATTAACTAGATATGTCTGTGTGTGTAGGAAGCACAGTTCTTTTGTTCTGAGCAAACTCACTGTTCGGGCACTATAGGAAACACAGTAGAGTAGAAGAGTGCTCTTTTCTCAAAAGCAGAGTGTGTTTCTTGTAAGGCGAGCTAGTGTTTGTTTCCCAGTCATAAATGGAGTTGAATCCCATGCAGTTTCTGGTCCTAGGAGCAAGAGTTGTTTCCTGGTAAGAAGAGTCACTATTGTGCTCCCATTGCCATACACAGTGCAAATAGCACACGTGTCTGTTCCCAGCAAGTACAGTGTATTGGACTGAAGAGAAGCTACTGTTCTTGTCAGTTTTCTAAGCAGCGTTGAACTAGATATTGCCCGAGTGTGTAGAAAGCACAGTTCTTTTGTTCTTAGCAAGCTCACTGTTCGGACACCATAGGAAACACAGTAGAGTAGAAGAGTGCTCTTTTCGCAAAAGCAGAGTGTGTTTCTTGTAAGGCGAGCTAGCGTTTGTTTCCCAGTCCTAAATGGAGTTGAGTCACAAGCAGTATTTGGTCCTACGAGAAAGAGTTGTTTTCTGGTAAGAAGAGTCACTAGTGTGCTCCCATTACCATACACAGTGCAAATAGCACTCGCGTCTGTTCCCAGCACGTACAGTGTATTGGACTGAAAGGATCTACTGTTCTTGTCAGTTTCCTAAGCAGAGTTGAACTAGATATAGCCCGTGTGTGTAGGAAGCACTGTTCATTTGTTCTGAGCAAGCTCACTGTTCTTGCCATATAGGAAACACATTAGAGTAGAAGAGTGCTTTTTTCTCAAAAGCAGAGTGTTTTTCTTGTAAGGCCAGCTAGCATTTGTTTCCCAGTCCTAAATGTAGTTGAATCACATGCAGTTTCTGGTCCTATGAGCAAGAGTTGTTTTCTGGTAAGAAGAGTCACTATTGCGCTCCCATTGCCATACCCAGGGCAAATAGCACTGGCGTCTGTTCCCAGCATGTTCAGTGTATTGGACAGAAGAGGATCTACTGTTCTTGTCAGTTTCCGAAGCAGAATTGAACTAGATATGTCCGTGTGTGTAGGAAGCACAGTTCTTTTGTTCTGAGCAAGCTCACTGTTGTGGCCCTATAGGAAACACAGTAGAGTAGAAGAGTGCTCTTCTCTCAAAATCAGAGTGTGTTTCTTGTAAGGCGAGCTAGCGTTTGTTTCCCAGTCCCTAATGGAGTTGAATCACATGCAATTTCTGGTCCTGCAGGCAAGAGTTGTTTTCTGGTAAGGAAAGTCACTATTGTGCTCCCATTCATATACACTGTACAAATAGCACTCGCGTCAGTTCCCAGCAAGTACAGTGTATTGGACTGAATAGGAACTACTGTTATTGTCAGTTTCCTCAGCAGAGTTGAACTAGATTTGGCCCATGTTTGTAGGAAGCACACTTCTTTTGTTCTGAGCAAGCTGACTGTTCGGACCCCATAGGAAACACAGTAGAGTAGAAGAGTGCTCTTTTCTCAAAAGCAGAGTGTGTTTCTTGTAAGGCGAGCTAGCGTTTGTTTGCCAGTCCTAAATGGAGTTGAATCCCATGCAGTTTCTGGTCCTACGAGCAAGAGTTGTTTTCTGGTAAGAAGAGTCACTATTGCACTCCCATTGTCATACACAGGGCAAATAGCACTGGCGTCTGTTCGCAGCATGTACACTGTATTGGACTGAAGAGGATCTACTGTTCTTGTCAGTTTCCTAAGCAGAGTTGAACTATGTATGGCCGTGTGTGTAGGAAGCACAGTTCTTTTGTTCTGAGCAAACTCACTGTTCGGGGACTATAGGAAACACAGTAGAGTAGAAGAGTGCTCTTTTCTCAAAAGCAGAGTGTATTTCTTGTAAGGCTAGCTAGCGTTTGTTTCACAGTCCTAAATGGAGTTGAATCACATGTATTTCTGATCCTAGGAGCAAGAGTTGTTTTCTGGTGAGAAGAGTCACTATTGTGCTCCCATTGTCATACACAGGGCAAATAGCACTGGCGTCTGTTCCCAGCATGTACAGTGTATTGGACTGAAGAGGATCTACTGTTTTGTCAGTTTTCTAAGCAGAGTTAAACAAGATATGGCCCGTGTGTGTAGGAAGCAGAGTTCTTTTGTTCTGAGCAAGCTCACTGTTTTGGCCCTATATGAAACAAAGTAGAGTAGAAGAGTGCTCTTTTCTCAAAAGCAGAGTGTGTTTCTTTAACGCGAGCTAGCTTTTGTTTCCCAGTCCTAAATGGAGTTGAATCACATGCAGTTTCTAGTCCTACGAGCAAGAGTTGTTTTCTGGAAAGGAAAGTCACTATTGTGCTCCCTTTGCCATAAACAGTGCAAATAGCACACGCGTCTCTTCCCAGCAAGTAGAGTGTATTGGACTGAAGATGATCTACTGCTCTTGTCAGTTTCCTAAGCAGAGTTGAACTAGATATGGCCCGTGTGTGTAGGAAGCACAGTTCTTTTGTTCTGAGTAAGCTCACTGTTCGGACCCCATAGGAAACACAGTAGAGTAGAAGAGTGCTATTTTCTCAAAAGCAGAGTGTGTTTCTTGTAAGGCTAGCTAGTGTTTGTTTCCCTGTCAGAAACAGATTTGAATCTCATGCCGTTTCTGGTCCTACGAGCAAGAGTTGTTTTCTCGTAAAAGGAGTCATTATTTCGCTCCCATTGCCATACACACTGCAAATAGCACTCACGTCTGTTCCCAGCAAGTACAGGGTATTGGACTGAAGAGGAGCTACTGTTCTTGTCAGTTTCCTAAGCAGAGTTGAACTAGATATGGCCCGTGTGTGTAGGAAACACAGTTCTTTTGTTCTGAGCAAGCTCACTGTTCTGGCTCTATAGGAAACACAGTAGAGTAGAAGAGTGCTCTTTTCTCAGAAGCAGAGTTTGTTTCTGGTAAGAGGAGCTAGCGTTTGTTTCCCAGTCCTAAATGGAGTTGAATCACATGCAGTTTCTGGTCCTACGAGCAAGAGTTGTTTTCTGGTAAGAAGAGTCACTATTGTGCTCCCATTGCCATACACAGTGCAAATAGCACACGCGTCTCTTCCCAGCAAGTACAGTGTATTGGACTGAAGAGGAGCTACTGTTCTTGTCAGTTTCCTATGCAGAGTTGAACTAGATATGGCCCGTGTGTGTAGGAAGCACAGTTCTTTTGTTCTGAGCAAGCTCACTGTTCTGGCCATATAGGAAACACAGTAGAGTAGAAGAGTGCTCTTTTCTCAAAAACAGAGTGTGTTTCTTGTAAGGCGAGCTAGCGTTTGTTTCCCAGTCCTAAATTGGAGTTGAATCACATGCATTTTCTGGTCCTACGAGCAAGAGTTGTTTTCTGGTAAAAAGAGTCACTATTGCGCTCCCACTGTCATACACAGGGCAAATAACACTGGATTCTGTTTCCAGCATGTACAGTGTATTGGACTGAAGAGGAGCTACTGTTCTTGTCAGTTTCCTAAGCAGAGTTGAACTAGATATGGCCGTGTGTGTAGGAAGCACAGTTCTTTTGTTCTGAGCAAGCTCACTGTTGTGGCCCAATTGGAAAAACAGTATAGTAGAAGAGTGCTCTTTTCTCAAAAGCAGATTGTGTTTCTTGTAAGGCGAGCCAGTGTTTGTTTCCCAGTCCTAAATGGAGTTGAATCACATGCAGTTTCTGGTCCTACGAGCAAGAGTTGTTTCCTAGTAAGAAGAGTCACTTTTGCGCTCCCATTGTAATACACAGGGCAAATAGCACTGGGGTCTGTTCCCAGCTTGTACAGTGTATTGCACTGAACAGGAGCTACTGTTCCTGTCAGTTTCCTAAGCAGAGTTGAACTAGATATAGCCCGTGTGTGTAGGAAGCACAGTTCTTTTGTTCTGAGCTAGCTCACTGTTCGGACCCCATAGGCAACACAGTAGAGTAGAAGAGTGCTCTCTTCTCAAAAGCAGAGTGTGTTTCTTGTAAGGCGAGCTAGCGTTTGTTTCCCAGTCTGAAATGGAGTTGAATCACATGCAGTTTCTGGTCCTACGATCAAGAGTTGTTTTCTGGTAAGAAGAGTCACTATTGCGCTCCCATTGTCATACACAAGGCAAAAAGCACTGGCGTCTGTTCCCAGCATTTACAGTTTATTGGACTGAAGAGGAGCTATTGTTCTTGTCAGTTTCCTAAGCAAAGTTGAACTATATATGGCCCGTGTTTGTAGGAAGCACAGTCCTTTTGCTCTGAGCAAGCTCACTGTTCGGACCACATAGGAAACACAGTAGAGTAGAAGAGTGCTCTTTTCTCAAAAGCAGAGTGTATTTCTTGTAAGGCTAGCTAGCGTTTGTTTCACAGTCCTAAATGGAGTTGAATCACATGTATTTCTGATCCTAGGAGCAAGAGTTGTTTTCTGGTGAGAAGAGTCACTATTGTGCTCCCATTGTCATACACAGGGCAAATAGCACTGGCGTCTGTTCCCAGCATGTACAGTGTATTGGACTGAAGAGGATCTACTGTTCTTGTCAGTTTTCTAAGCAGAGTTAAACAAGATATGGCCCGTGTGTGTAGGAAGCAGAGTCTTTTGTTCTGAGCAAGCTCACTGTTTTGGCCCTATATGAAACAAAGTACAGTAGAAGAGTGCTCTTTTCTCAAAAGCAGAGTGCGTTTCTTGTAAGGCGAGCTAGCTTTTGTTTCCTAGTCCTAAATGGAGTTGAATCACATGCAGTTTCTCGTCCTACGAGCAAGAGTTGTTTTATAGTAAGAAGAGTCACTATTGTGGTCCCTGTGTCATACACAGGGCAAATAGCACTCGCGTCTGTTCCCAGGATGTACAGTGTATTGGACTGAAGAGGATCTACTGTTCTTGTCAGTTTCCTAAGCAAAGTTGAACTAGATATGGCCCGTGTTTGCAGGAAGTACACTTCTTTTGTTTTGAGCCAGCTAACTCTTCTGGCCCTATAGGAAACACAGTAGAGTAGAAGAGTGCTCTTTTCTCAAAAGCAGAGTGTGTTTTTTGTAAGGCGAGCTAGCGTTTGTTTCCCAGTACTAAATGGAGTTGAATCACATGCAGTTTCTAGTCCAATGAGCAAGAGTTGTTTTCTGGAAAGGAAAGTCACTATTGTGCTCCCTTTGCCATAAACAGTGCAAATAGCACTCGCGTCTGTTCCCAGCAAGTAGAGTGTATTGGACTGAAGATGATCTACTGCTCTTGTCAGTTTCCTAAGCAGAGTTGAACTAGATATGGCCCGTGTGTGTAGGAAGCACAGTTCTTTTGTTCTGAGTAAGCTCACTGTTCGGACCCCATAGGAAACACAGTAGAGTAGAAGAGTGCTATTTTCTCAAAAGCAGAGTGTGTTTCTTGTAAGGCTAGCTAGTGTTTGTTTCCCTGTCAGAAACAGATTTGAATCTCATGCCGTTTCTGGTCCTACGAGCAAGAGTTGTTTTCTAGTAAAGGAGTCATTATTTCGCTCCCATTGCCATACACACTGCAAATAGCACTCACGTCTGTTCCCAGCAAGTACAGTGTATTGGACTGAAGAGGAGCTACTGTTCTTGTCAGTTTCCTAAGCAGAGTTGAACTAGATATGGCCCGTGTGTGTAGGAAACACAGTTCTTTTGTTCTGAGCAAGCTCACTGTTCTGGCCCTATAGGAAACACAGTAGAGTAGAAGAGTGCTCTTTTCTCAGAAGCAGAGTTTGTTTCTGGTAAGAGGAGCTAGCGTTTGTTTCCCAGTCCTAAATGGAGTTGAATCACATGCAGTTTCTGGTCCTACGAGCAAGAGTTGTTTTCTGGTAAGAAGAGTCACTATTGTGCTCCCATTGCCATACACAGTGCAAATAGCACACGCATCTGTTCCCAGCAAGTACAGTGTATTGGACTGAAGAGGAGCTACTGTTCTTGTCAGTTTCCTATGCAGAGTTGAACTAGATATGGCCTGTGTGTGTAGGAAGCACAGTTATTTTGTTCTGAGCAAGCTCACTGTTCGGATCCCATTGGAAACACAGTAGAGTAGAAGAGTGCCCTTTTCTCAAAAGCAGAGTGTGTTTCTTGTAAGGCGAGCTAGCGTTTGTTTCCCAGTCTGAAATGGAGTTGAATCACATGCAGTTTCTGGTCTAACGATCAAGAGTTGTTTTCTGGTAAGAAGAGTCACTATTGCGCTCCCATTGTCATACACAAGGCAAATAGCACTGGCGTCTGTTCCCAGCATTTACAGTTTATTGGACTGAAGAGGAGCTATTGTTCTTGTCAGTTTCCTAAGCAGAGTTGAAGTAGATGTGGCTCGTGTGTGTAGGAAGCACAGTTCTTTGTTCTGAGCAAGCTCACTGTTCTGGCCCTATAAGAAACACATTAGAGTAGAATACTGCTCTTTTCTCAAAATCAGAGTGTGTTTCTTGTAAGGCAAGCTAGCATTTGTTTCCCAGTCCTAAATGGAGTTGAATCACATGCAGTTTCAGGTTCTACGAGCAAGAGTTGTTTTCTGGTATGAAGAGTCACTATTGTGCTCCCATTGTCATACACAGGGCAAATAGCACTGGCATCTGTTCCCAGCATGTACAGTGTATTGGACTGAAGAGGATCTACTGTTCTTGTCAGTTTCCGAAGAAGAATTGAACTAGATATGGCCGTGTGTGTAGGAAGCACAGTTCTTTTGTTCTGAGCAAGCTCAATATTTTGGCCCTATAAGAAACACAGTAGAATAGAAGAGTGCTCTTTTATCAAAAGCAGAGTGTGTTTCTTGTAAGGCCAGCTAGCGTTTGTTTCCCAGTCCTAAATGGAGTTGAATCACATGCAGTTTCTGGTCCTATGAGCAAGAGTTGTTTTTTCGTAAGAAGGGTCACTATTGTGCTCCCATTGCCATACACAGTACAAATACCACTCGCGTCTGTTCCCAGCAAGTGCAGTGTATTGGAATGAAGAGGAGCTACTGTTCTTGTCAGTTTCCTAAGCAGAGTTGATCTAGACATGGCCCGTGTGTGTAGGAAGCACAGTTCTTTTGTTCTGAGGAAGCTCAATGTTCTGGCGCTATAGGAAACATATTAGAGTAGAATACTGCTCTTTTCTCAAAAGCAGAGAGTGTTTCTTTTAAGGCGAGTTGCGTTTGTTTCCAAGTCCTAAATGGACTTGAATCACATGCAGTTTCTGGTCCTACGAGCAAGAGTTGTTTTCTGGTAAGAAGAGTCACTATTGCGCTCCCATTGCCATACACAGTGCAAATAGCCCTCGCATCTGTTTTCAGCAAGTACAGTGTATTGGACTGAAGAGGAGCTACTGTTCTTGCCAGTTTTCTAAGCTGAGTTGAACTAGTTAAGGCCCGTGTGTGTAGGAAGCACAGTTCTTTTGTTCTGAGCAAGCTCACTGTTCAGACCCCATAGGAAACACAGTAGAGTAGAAGAGTGCTCTTTTCTCAAAAGTAGAGTGTGTTTCTTGTAAGGCGAGCTAGCGTTTGTTTCCCAGTCCTAAATGGAGTTGAATCACATGCAGTTTCTGGTCCTATGAGCAAGAGTTGTTTTCTAGTAAGATGAGTCACTATTGTGCTCCCATTGTCATACACAGGGCAAATACCACTGGCATCTGTTTCCAGCATGTACATTGTATTGCACTGAAGAGGATCTACTGTTCTTGTCAGTTTCCTAAGCAGAGTTGAACTAGATATGGCCCGTGTGTGTAGGAAGCACAGTTCTTTTGTTCTGAGCAAGCTCACTGTTCTGGCCAAATAGGAAACACATTAGAGTAGAAGAGTGCTCTTTTCTCAAAAGCAGAGTGTGTTTCTTGTAAGCCCAGCTAGCGTTTGTTTCCCAGTCCTAAATGGAGTTGAATCACATGCAGTTTCTGGTCCTACGAGCAAGAGTTGTTTTCTGGTAAGAAGAGTCACTATTGTGCTTCCATTGTCATACACAGGGCAAATAGCACTGGCGTCTGTTCCCAGCATGTACAGTGTATTAGACTGAAGAGGATTTGCTCTTCTTGTCAGTTTCCTAAGCAGAAATGAACTAGATATGGCTGTGTGTGTAGGAAGCACAGTTCTTTTGTTCTGAGCAAGGTCACTTTTCGGTCCCCATAGGAATCACAGTAGAGTAGAAGAGTGCCCTTTTCTCAAAAGCAGAGTGTGTTTCTTGTAAGGCAAGCTAGCGTTTGTTTCCCAGTCCTAAATGGAGTTGAATCACATGCAGTTTCTGGTCCTATGAGCAAGAGTTGTTTTCTGGTAAGAAGAGTCACTATTGTGCTCCCATTGCCATACACAGGGCAAATAGCACTGGAGTTTGTTCCCATCATGTACAGTGTATTGGACTGAAGAGGATCTACTGTTCTTGTCAGTTTCCAAAGCAGAATTGAAATAGATATGGCTGTGTGTGTAGGAAGCACAGTTCTTTTGTTCTGAGCAAGCTTACTGTTTTGGCCATATAGGAAACACAGTAGAGTAGAAGAGTGCTCTTTTCTCAAAAGCATAGTGTGTTTCTTGTAAGGCAAGCTAGCGTTTGTTTCCCACTCCTAAATGGAGTTGAATCACATGCAGTTTCTGGTCCTACGAGCAAGAGTTGTTTTCTGGTAAAAAGAGTCACTATTGTGCTCCCATTGTCATACACAGGCCAAATAGCACTGGCATCTGTTCCCAGCATGTACAGTGTATTGGACTTAAGAGGATCTACTGTTCTTGTCAGGTTCCTAAGCAGAATTGAATTAGATATGGCCGTGTGTTTAGGAAGCACAGTTCTTGTTCTGAGCAAGCTCACTGTTCGGACACCATTGGAAACACATTAGAGTAGAAGAGTGCTCTTTTTTCAAAATCAGAGTGTGTTTCTTCTAAGGTGCACTAGCGTTTGTTTCCAAGTCCTAAATGTAGTTGAATCCCATGCAGTTTTTCGTGCTATGAGCAAGAGTTGTTTTCTGGTAAGAAGAGTCACTATTGCGCTCCCCTTGCCATTCACAGGGCAAATAGCACTCGCGTCTGTTCCCAGCAAATAAAGTGTGTTGCACTGAAGAGGAGCTACTGTTCTTGTCAGTTTCCTAAGCAGAGTTGAACTAGATATGGCCCGTGTGTATAGGAAGCACAGTTCTTTTGTTCTCCGCAAGATCACTTTTCTGGCCCTGTAGGAAACACATTAGAGTAGAAGAGTTCTCTTTTCTCAAAAGCAGAGTGTGTTTCTTGTAAGGCCAGCTAGCGTTTGTTTCCCAGTCCTAAATGGAGTTGAATCACATGCAGTTTCTGGTCCTACGAGCACGATTTGTTTTCTGGTAAGAAGAGTCACTATTGCGCTCCCATTGTCATACAAAGGGCAAATAGCACTTCGTCTGTTCCCAGCATGTACAGTGTATTGGACTGAGGAGGATCTACTGTTCGTGGCAGTTTCCTAAGCAGAATTGAACTAGATATGGCCGTGTTTGTAGGAAGCACAGTTCTTTTTTACTTTGCAAGCTCACTGTTCTGGCCCTAGAGGAAACACATTAGAGCAGAAGAGTATTCTTTTCTCAAAAGCAGAGTGTGTTTATTGTAAGGCCAGCTAGCATTTGTTTTCCACTCCTAAATGGAGTTGAATCACATGCAGTTTCTGGTCCTACGAGCAAAAGTTGTTTTCTGGTAAGAAGAGTCACTACTGCGCTCTGATTGTCATTCACAGGGCAAATAGCACTGGAGTTTGTTCCCAGCATGTACAGTGTATTGGACTGAAGAGGATCTACTGTTCTTGTCAGTTTCCGAAGCAGAATTGAACTAGATATGGCCGTGTGTGTAGGAAGCACAGTTCTTTTGTTCTGAGCAAGCTCACTGTTTTGGCCCTGTAGGAAACACAGTAGAGTAGACGAGTGCTCTTTTCTCAAAAGCAGAGTGTGTTTCTTGTAAAACGAGCTAGCGTTTGTTTCCCAGTCATAAATGGAGTTGAATCACATGCAGTTTTTGGTCCCATGAGCAAGAGTTGTTTTCTGGTAAGGAAAGTCACTATTGTGCTCCCATCAACATACACAGTGCAAATAGCACTCGCGTCTGTTCCCAGCAAGTACAGTGTATTGGACTGAAGAAGAGCTACTCTTCTTGTCAGTTTCCTAAGCAGAGTTGAACTAGATATGGACCATGTATGTAGGAAGCACAGTTCTTTTGTTCTGAGCAAGCTCACTGTTCGGACCCCATAGGAAACACAGTAGAGTAGAAGAGTGCCTTTTTCTCAAAAGCAGAGTGTGTTTCTTGTAAGGCGAGCTAGCATTTGTTTCCCAGTCCTAAATGGAGTTGAATCACAGGCAGTTTCTGGTCCTACGAGCAAGAGTTGTTTTCTGGTAAGAAGAGTCACTATTGCGCTCCCATTGCCATACACAGTGCAAATAGCACTCGCGTCTGTTCCCAGCAATTACAGTGTATTGGACTGAAGAAAAGCTACTATTCTTGTCAGTTTCCTAAGCAGAGTTGAAATATATATGGCCCGTGTTTGTAGGAAGCACAGTTCTTTTGTTCTGAGCAAGCTCACTGTTCGGACCCCATAGGAAACACAGTAGAGTAGAAGAGTGCTCTTTTCTCAAAAGCAGAGTCTGTTTCTTGTAAGGCGAGCTAGCGTTTGTTTCCCAGTCCTAAATGGAGTTGAATCACATGCAGTTTCTGGTCCTACGAGCATGAGTTGTTTTCTGGTAAGAAGAGTCACTATTGCGCTCCCATTGTCATACACAGGGGAAATAGAACTGGCGTCTGTTCCGGCATGTACAGTGTATTGCACTGAAGAGGATCTACTGTTCTTGTCAGTTTCCTAAGCAGAGTTGAACTAGATATGGCCCGTGTGTGTAGGAAGCACAGTTCTTTTGTTCTGAGCAAGCTCACTGTTCTGGCCAAACAGGAAACACATTAGAGTAGAAGAGTGCTCTTTTCCAAAAGCAGAGTGTGTTTCTTGTAAGCCCAGCTAGCGTTTGTTTCCCAGTCCTAAATGGAGTTGAATCACATGCAGTTTCTGGTCCTACGAGCAAGAGTTGTTTTCTGGTAAGAAGAGTCACTATTGTGCTTCCATTGTCATACACAGGGCAAATAGCACTGGCGTCTGTTCCCAGCATGTACAGTGTATTAGACTGAAGAGGATTTGCTCTTCTTGTCAGTTTCCTAAGCAGAAATGAACTAGATATGGCCGTGTGTGTAGGAAGCACAGTTCTTTTGTTCTGAGCAAGGTCACTTTTCGGTCCCCATAGGAATCACAGTAGAGTAGAAGAGTGCCCTTTTCTCAAAAGCAGAGTGTGTTTCTTGTAAGGCAAGCTAGCGTTTGTTTCCCAGTCATAAATGGAGTTGAATCACATGCAGTTTCTGGTCCTATGAGCAAGAGTTGTTTTCTGGTAAGAAGAGTCACTATTGTGCTCCCATTGCCATACACAGGGCAAATAGCACTGGCATCTGTTCCCAGCATGTACAGTGTATTGGACGGAAGAGGATCTACTGTTCTTGTCAGTTTCCTAAGCAGAATTGAATTAGATATGGCTGTGTGTGTAGGAAGCACAGTTTTTTGTTCTGAGCAAGCTCAATGTTTTGGCCCTATAGGAAACACATTAGAGTAGAAGAGTGCTCTTTTCTCAAAAGCAGAGTCGGTTTCTTGTAAGGCGAGCTAGCGTTTGTTTCCCAGTCCTAAATGGAGTTGAATCACATGCAATTTCTGGTCCTACGAGCAAGAGTTGTCTTCTGGTAAGGAAAGTCACTATTGCGCTCCCATTCACATACACCGTGCAAATAGCACTGGCGTCAGTTCCCAGCAAGTACAGTGTATTGGACTGAAGAGGAGCTACTGTTCTTGTCAGTTTCCTAAGCAGAAATCAACTAGATATGGCCCGTGTGTAGGAAGCACAGTTCTTTTGTTCTGAGCAAGCTCACTGTTCTGGCCCTATAGGAAACACATTAGACTAGAATACTGCACTTTTCTCAAAAGCAGAGTGTGTTTCTTGTAAGGCGAGCTAGCATTTGTTTCCCAGTCCTAAATGGAGTTGAATCACATGGAGTTTCTGGTCCTATGAGCAAGCGTTGTTTTCTGGCAAGGAAAGACACTATTGTGCTCCCATTGCCATATATAGTGCAAATACCACTCCTGTCTGTTCCCAGCAAGTACAGTGTATTGGACTGAAGAATAGCTACTGTTCTTGTCAGTTTCCTAAGCAGAGTTGAACTAGATATAGCCCGTGTGTGTAGGAAGCACAGTTCTTTTGTTCTGAGCAAGCTGACTCTTCGGACCCCATAGGAAACACAGTAGAGTAGAAGAGTGCTCTTTTCTCAAAAGCAGAGTGTGTTTCTTGTAAGGCGAGCTAGCGTTTGTTTTCCCGTCCTAAATGGAGTTGAATCACATGCATTTTCTGGTCCTGCAAGGAAGAGTTGTTTTCTGGTAAGAAGAGTCACTATTGCGCTCCAATTGTCATACACAGGGCAAATAGCATTGGCGTCTGTTCGCAGCATTTACACTGTATTAGACTGAAGAGGATCTACTGTTCTTGTCAGTTTCCTAAGCAGAGTTGAACTAGGTATGGCCGTGTGTGTAGGAAGCACAGTTCTTTTGTTCTGAGCAAGCTCACTGTTCTGGCCATATAGGAAACACATTAGAGTAGAAGAGTGCTCTTTTATCAAAGCAGAGTGTGTTTTTTGTAAGACGAGCTAACGTTTGTTTCCCAGTCCTAAATGGAGTTGAATCCCATGCAGTTTCTGTTCCTTCAAGCAAGAGTTGTTTTCTGGTATCAAGAGTCACTATTGTGCTCCCATTGTCATACATAGGGCAAATAGCACTGGCGTCTGTTCCCAGCATGTACAGTGTATTGGACGGAAGAGGATCTACAGTTCTTGTCAGTTTCTTAAGCAGAATTGAACTAGATATGGCCCGTGTGTGTAGGAAGCACAGTTCTTTTCTTCTGAAAAAGCTCACTGTTCGGACCCCGAGGAAATACAGTAGAGTAGAAGAGTGCCCTTTTCTCAAAAGCAGAGTGTGTTTCTTGTAAGGCGAGCTAGCGTTTGTTTCTCAGTCCTAAATGGAGTTGAATCACATGCAGTTTCTGGTCCTACGAGCAAGAGTTGTTTTCTGGTAAGAAGAGTCACTAGTGCGCTCCCATTGTCATACACTGGGCATATAGCACTGGCATCTGTTCCTAGCATGTACAGTGTAATGGACTTAAGAGGATCTACTGTTCTTGTCAGTTTCCTAAGCAGAATTGATCTAGATATGGCCCGTGTGTGTAGGAAGCACAGTTCTTTTGTTTTGAGCAAGCTCACTGTTCTGGCCCTATAGGAAAAACAGTAGAGTAGAAGAGTGCTCTTTTCTCAAAAGCAGAGTGTGTTTTTGTAAGGCGAGCTAGCGTTTGTTTCTCAGTCCTAAATGGAGTTGAATCACATGCAGTTTCTGGTCCTACGAGCAAGAGTTGTTTTCTGGTAAGAAGAGTCACTAGTGCGCTCCCATTGTCATACACTGGGCATATAGCACTGGCATCTGTTCCTAGCATGTACAGTGTAATGGACTTAAGAGGATCTACTGTTCTTGTCAGTTTCCTAAGCAGAATTGATCTAGATATGGCCCGTGTGTGTAGGAAGCACAGTTCTTTTGTTTTGAGCAAGCTCACTGTTCTGGCCCTATAGGAAAAACAGTAGAGTAGAAGAGTGCTCTTTTCTCAAAAGCAGAGTGTGTTTTTGTAAGGCGAGCTAGCGTTTGTTTTCCAGTCCTAAATGGAGTTGAATCACATGCAGTTGTTGGTCCCACGAGCCACAGTTGTTATCTGGTAAGGAAAGTCACTATTGTGCTCCCATTGCCATGCACAGTGCCAAGAGCACTCGCGTCTGATCCCAGCAAGTACAGTGTATTGTACTGTAGAGGAGCTATTGTTCTTGTCAGTTTCCTAAGCAGAGTTGAACTAGATATGGCCCGTGTGTAGGAAGCACAGTTCTTTTGTTCTGAGCAAGCTCAATGTTTGGACCCAATAGGAAACACAGTAGAGTAGAAGAGTGCTCTTTTCTCAAAAGCAGAGTTTGTTTCTTGTAAGGCGCGCTAGCGTTTGTTTCCCAGTCCTAAATGTAGTTGAATCCCATGCAGTTTTTCGTCCTATGAGCAAGAGTTGTTTTCTGGTAAGAAGAGTCACTATTGCGCTACCATTGCCATACACACTGCAAATAGCACTCGCGTCTGTTCCCAGCAAGTAATGTGTATGGGACTGAAGAGGAGCTCCTGTTCTTGTCAGATTCCAAAGCAGAGTTGAACTAGATATGGCCCGTGTGTGTAGGAAGCACAGTTCGTTTGTTCTGAGCAAGCTCACTGTTCGGAACCCATAGGAAACACAGTAGAGTAGAAGAGTGCTCTTTTCTCAAAAACAGAGTGTGTTTCTTGTAAGGAGAGCTAGCGTTTGTTTCCCAGTCCTAAATGGGATTTGAATCACATGCATTTTCTGGTCCTACGAGCAAGAGTTGTTTTCTGGTAAAAAGAGTCACTATTGCGCTCCCACTGTCATACACAGGGCAAATAACACTGGATTCTGTTTCCAGCATGTACAGTGTATTGGACTGAAGAGGAGCTACTGTTCTTGTCAGTTTCCTAAGCAGAGTTGAACTAGCTATGGCCGTGTGTGTAGGAAGCACAGTTCTTTTGTTCTGAGCAAGCTCACTGTTCGGAACCCATAGGAAACACAGTAGAGTAGAAGAGTGCTCTTTTCTCAAAAGCAGAGTGAGTTTCTTGTAATGCAAGCTAGCGTTTGTTTACCAACCTAAATGGGAGTTGAATCACATGCATTTTCTGGTCCTACGAGCAAGAGTTGTTTTCTGGTAAGAGAGTCACTATTGCGCTACCATTGTCATACACAGGGCAAATAGCACTGGCATCTGTTCCCAGCATGTACAGTGTATTGGACTGAAGAGGATCTACTGTTCTTGTCAGTTTCCTAAGCAGAGTTGAACTAGATATGGCCCATGTGTGTAGGAAGCACAGTTCTTTTGTTCTGAGCAAGCTCACTGTTGTGGCCCAATAGGAAAAACAGTATAGTAGAAGAGTGCTCTTTTCTCAAAAGCAGATTGTATTTCTTGTAAGGCGAGCTAGTGTTTGTTTCCCAGTCCTAAATGGAGTTGAATCACATGCAGTTTCTGGTCCTACGAGCAAGAGTTGTTTTCTAGTAAGAAGAGTCACTTTTGCGCTCCCATTGTAATACACAGGGCAAATAGCACTGGGGTCTGTTCCCAGCTTGTACAGTGTATTGCACTCAACAAGAGCTACTGTTCTTGTCAGTTTCCTAAGCAGAGTTGAACTCGATATAGCCCGTGTGTGTAGGAAGCACAGTTCTTTTGTTCTGAGCTAGCTCACTGTTCGGACCCCATAGGCAACACAGTAGAGTAGAAGAGTGCTCTCTTCTCAAAAGCAGAGTGTGTTTCTTGTAAGGCGAGCTAGTGTTTGTTTCCCAGTCCTAAATGGAGTTGAATCACATGCAGTATTTCGTCCTATGAGCAAGAGTTGTTTTCTGGTAAGAAGAATCACTAGTGTGCTCCCATTGTCATACACAGGGCATATAGCACTGGCATCTGTTCCTAGCATGTACAGTATAATGGACTTAAGAGGATCTACTGTTCTTGTCAGTTTCCTAAGCAGAATTGATCTAGATATGTCCCGTGTGTGTAGGAAGCACAGTTCTTTTGTTTTGAGCAAGCTCAATGTTCTGGCCCTATAGGAAAAACAATAGAGTAGAAGAGTGCTCTTTTCTCAAAAGCAGAGTGTGTTTTTGTAAGGCGAGCTAGCGTTTGTTTTCCAGTCCTAAATGGAGTTGAATCACATGCAGTTGTTGGTCCCACGAGCCACAGTTGTTTTCTGGTAAGGAAAGTCACTATTGTGCTCCCATTGCCATGCACAGTGCAAAGAGCACTCGCGTCTGATCCCAGCAAGTACAGTGTATTGTACTGTAGAGGAGCTATTGTTCTTGTCAGTTTCCTAAGCAGAGTTGAACTAGATATGGCCCGTGTGTGTAGGAAGCACAGTTCTTTTGTTCTGAGCAAGCTCAATGTTCGGACCCCATAGGAAACACAGTAGAGTAGAAGAGTGCTCTTTTCTCAAAAGCAGAGTTTGTTTCTTGTAAGGCGCGCTAGCGTTTGTTTCCCAGTCCTAAATGTAGTTGAATCCCATGCAGTTTTTCGTCCTATGAGCAAGAGTTGTTTTCTGGTAAGAAGAGTCACTATTGCGCTACCATTGCCATACACACTGCAAATAGCACTCGCGTCTGTTCCCAGCAAGTAATGTGTATGGGACTGAAGAGGAGCTACTGTTCTTGTCAGATTCCAAAGCAGAGTTGAACTAGATATGGCCCGTGTGTGTAGGAAGCACAGTTCGTTTGTTCTGAGCAAGCTCACTTTTCGGACCCCATAGGAAACACATTAGAGTAGAAGAGTGCTCTTTTCTAAAAAGCAGAGTGTGTTTCTTGTAAGTCGAGCTAGCGTTTGTTTTCCAGTCCTAAATGGAGTTGAATCACATGCAGTTGTTTGTCCCACGAGTAAGAGTTGTTTTCTGGTATGGAAAGGCACTATTGTGCTCCCATTGCCATACACAGTGCAAACAGCACTCGCGTCTGTTCCCAGCAAGTACAGTGTATTGGACTGAAGAGGAGCTACTGTTCTTGTCAGTTTCCAAAGCACAGTTAAACTATACATGGCCCGTGTGTGTAGGAAGCACAGTTCTTTTGTTCTGAGCAAGCTCACTGTTCTGGCCATATAGGAAACACAGTAGAGTAGAAGAGTGCTCTTTCCTCAAAAACAGAGTGTGTTTCTTGTAAGGCAAGCTAGCGTTTGTTTCCCAGTCCTAAATGGGAGTTGAATCACATGCATTTTCTGGTCCTATGAGCAAGAGTTGTTTTCTGGTAAAAAGAGTCACTATTGCGCTCCCATTGCCATACACAGTGCAAATAGCACTCGCGTCTGTTCCCAGCAAGTACAGTGTATTGGACTGAAGAGGAGCTACTGTTCTTGTCAGTTTCCAAAGCACAGTTAAACTATATATGGCCCGTGTGTGTAGGAAGCACAGTTCTTTTGTTCTGAGCAAGCTCACTGTTCTGGCCATATAGGAAACACAGTAGAGTAGAAGAGTGCTCTTTTCTCAAAAACAGAGTGTGTTTCTTGTAAGGCGAGCTAGCGTTTGTTTCCCAGTCCTAAATGGGAGTTGAATCACATGCATTTTCTGGTCCTACGAGCAAGAGTTGTTTTCTGGTAAAAAGAGTCACTATTGCGCTCCCACTGTCATACACAGGGCAAATAACACTGGATTCTGTTTCCAGCATGTACAGTGTATTGGACTGAAGAGGAGCTACTGTTCTTGTCAGTTTCCTAAGCAGAGTTGAACTAGATATGGCCGTGTGTGTAGGAAGCACAGTTCTTTTGTTCTGAGCAAGCTCACTGTTGTGGCCCAATTGGAAAAACAGTATAGTAGAAGAGTGCTCTTTTCTCAAAAGCAGATTGTGTTTCTTGTAAGGCGAGCCAGTGTTTGTTTCCCAGTCCTAAATGGAGTTGAATCACATGCAGTTTCTGGTCCTACGAGCAAGAGTTGTTTCCTAGTAAGAAGAGTCACTTTTGCGCTCCCATTGTAATACACAGGGCAAATAGCACTGGGGTCTGTTCCCAGCTTGTACAGTGTATTGCACTGAACAGGAGCTACTGTTCCTGTCAGTTTCCTAAGCAGAGTTGAACTAGATATAGCCCGTGTGTGTAGGAAGCACAGTTCTTTTGTTCTGAGCTAGCTCACTGTTCGGACCCCATAGGCAACACAGTAGAGTAGAAGAGTGCTCTCTTCTCAAAAGCAGAGTGTGTTTCTTGTAAGGCGAGCTAGTGTTTGTTTCCCAGTCCTAAATGGAGTTGAATCACATGCAGGTTCTGCTCCTATGAGCAAGAGTTGTTTTCTGTTAAGAAGAGACACTATTGTGCTCCCATTGTCATACACAGGGCAAATAGCACTGGCGTCTGTTCCCAGCAAGTACAGTGTATTGGACTGAAGAGGAGCTACTGTTCTTGTCAGTTTCCTAAGCAGAGTTGAACTACATATGCCCCGTGTATGCAGGAAGCACAGTTCTTTTGTTCTGAGCAAGCTCACTGTCCTGGCCCTTTAGGAAACACAGTAGAGTAGAAGAGTGCTCTTTTCTCAAATGCAGAGTGTGTTTCTTGTAAGGCAAGCTAGCGTTTGTTTCCCAGTCCTAAATGGAGTTGAATCACATGCAGTTTCTGGTCCTACAAGCAAGAGTTGTTTTCTGGTAAGAAGAGTCACTCTTGCGCTCCCATTGCCATACACAGTGCAAATAGCACTGGCGTCTGTTCCCAGCATGTACAGTGTATTGCACAGAAGAGGATCTACTGTTCTTGTCAGTTTCCTCAGCAGAGTTGAACTAGATATAGCCCGTGTGTAGGAAGCACAGTTCTTTTGTTCTGAGCAAGCTCACTGTTCTGGCCATATAGGAAACACATTAGAGTAGAAGAGTGCTCTTTTATCAAAGCAGAGTGTGTTTTTTTGTAAGACGAGCTAAAGTTTGTTTCCCAGTCCTAAATGGAGTTGAATCCCATGCAGTTTCTGGTCCTACGAGCAAGAGATGTTTTCTGGTAAGAAGAGTCACTAGTGCGCTCCCATTGTCATACACAGGGCATATAGCACTGGCATCTGTTCCCAGCATGTACAGTGTATTGGACTTAAGAGGATCTACTGTTGTTGTCAGTTTCCTAAGCAGAATTGATCTAGATATGGCCCGTGTGTTTAGGAAGCACAGTTCTTTTGTTTTGAGCAAGCTCACTGTTCTGGCCCTATAGGAAACACAGTAGAGTAGAAGAGTGCTCTTTTCTCAAAAGCAGAGTGTGTTTCTTGTAAGGCGAGCTAGCATTTGTTTCCCAGTCCTAAATGTAGTTGAATCCCATGCAGTATTTCGTCCTATGAGCAAGAGTTGTTTTCTGGTAAGAAGAGTCACTGTTGTGTTCCCATTGCCATACACAGTGCAAATAGCACTCGCGTCTGGTCCCAGCAAGTACAGTGTATTGGAATGAAGAGGAGCTACTGTTCTTGTCAGTTTCCTAAGCAGAGTTGAACTAGATATGGCCCGTGTGTGTAAGAAGCACAGTTATTTTGTTCTGAGCAAGCTCACTGTTCGGAACACATAGGAAACACATTAGAGTAGAAGAGTGCTCTTTTCTAAAAAGAAGAGTTTGTTTCTTGTAAGGCGAGCTAGCGTTTGTTTCCCAGTCATACATGGAGTTGAATCACATGCAGTTTCTGGTCCTACGAGCAAGAGTTCTTTTCTGGTAAGAAGAGTCACTATTGTGCTCCCATTGTCATACAAAGGGCAAATAGCACTGTCGTCTGTTCCCAGCATGTACAGTGTATTGGAATGAAGAGGATCTACTGTTCTTGTTAGTTTCCTAAGCAGAATTGAACTAGATATGGCCGTGTGTGTAGGAAGCACAGTTCTTTTGTTCTGAGCAATCTCACTGTTCTGGCCCTATAGGAAACACAGTAGAGTAGAAGAGTGCTCTTTTCTCAAAAGCAGAGTTTATTTTTGTAAGGCGAGCTAGCGTTTGTTTTCCAGTCCTAAATGGAGTTGAATCACATGCAGTTGTTGGTCCCACGAGCAAGAGTTGTTTTCTGGTAAGGAAAGTCACTATTGTGCTCCCATTGCCATGCACAGTGCAAAGAGCACTCGCGTCTGATCCCAGTAAGTACAGTGTATTGTACTGAAGAGGAGCTACTGTTCTTGTCAGTTTCCTAAGCAGAGTTGAACTAGATATGGCCCGTGTGTGTAGGAAGCACAGTTCTTTTGTTCTGAGCAATCTCAATGTTCGGACCCCATAGGAAACATGGTAGAGTAGAAGAGTGCTCTTTTCTCAAAAGCAGAGTGTGTTTCTTTTAAGGTGCGCTAGCGTTTGTTTCCCAGTCGTAAAAGTAGTTGAATCGCATGCAGTTTTTCGTCCTATGAGCAAGAGTTGTTTTCTGGTAAGAAGAGTCACTATTGCGCTCCCATTGCCATACACACTGCAAATAGCACTCGCGTCTGTTCCCAGCAAGTAATGTGTATTGGACTGAAGAGGAGCTACTGTTCTTGTCAGATTCCTAAACAGAGTTGAACTAGATATGGCCCGTGTGTGTAGGAAGCACAGTTTTTTGTTCTGAGCAAGCTCACTTTTCGGACCCCATAGGAAACACATTAGAGTAGAAGAGTGCTCTTTTCTAAAAAGCAGAGTGAGTTTCTTGTAAGGAGAGCTTGCGTTTGTTTCCCAGTCCTAAATGGAGTTGAATCACATGCAGTTTCTGGTCCTAGGAGCAAGAGCTGTTTTCTGGTAAGAAGTGTCACTTTTGTGCTCCCATTGTCATACACAGTGCAAATTGCACTGGCGTCTGTTCCCAGCATTTACAGTGTATTGGACTGAAGGGGATCAAACGTTCTTGTCAGTTTCCTAAGCAGAGTTGAACTAGATATGGCCATGTGTGTAGGAAGCACAGTTCTTTTGTTCTGAGCAAGCTCACTGTTCGGAACCCATAGGAAACACAGTAGAGTAGAAGAGTGCTCTTTTCTCAAAAGCAGAGTGTGTTTCTTGTAATGCAAGCTAGCGTTTGTTTACCAACCTAAATGGGAGTTGAATCACAGAAAACAACTCTGGTCCTACGAGCAAGAATTGTTTTCTGGTAAGAAGAGTCACTATTGCGCTCCCATTGTCATACACAGGGCAAATAGCACTGGCGTCTTTTCCCAGCATGTACAGTGTATTGGACTGAAGAGGATCTACTGTTCTTGTCAGTTTCCTAAGCAGAGTTGAACTAGATATGGCCGTGTGTGTAGGAAGCACAGTTCTTTTGTTCTGAGCAAGCTCACTGTTCTGGCTCAATAGGAAAAACAGTATAGTAGAAGAGTGCTCTTTTCTCAAAAGCAGATTGTGTTTCTTGTAAGGCGAGCTAGTGCTTGTTTCCCAGTCCTAAATGGAGTTGAATCCCATGCAGTTTCTGGTCCTACGAGCAAGAGTTGTTTTCTAGTAAGAAGAGTCACTTTTGCGCTCCCATTTTCATACACAGGGCAAATAGCACTGAGGTCTGTTCCCAGCAAGTACAGTGTATTGCACTGAAGAGGAGCTACTGTTCTTGTCAGTTTCCTAAGCAGAGTTGAACTAGATATAGCCCGTGTGTGTAGGAAGCACAGTTCTTTTATTCTGAGCTAGCTCACTGTTCAGACCCCATAGGCAACACAGTAGAGTAGAAGAGTGCTCTCTTCTCAAAAGCAGAGTGTGTTTCTTGTAAGGTGAGCTAGTGTTTGTTTCCCAGTCCTAAATGGAGTTGAATCACATGCAGGTTCTGCTCCTATGAGCAAGAGTTGTTTTCTGTTAATAGGAGTCACTATTGTGCTCCCATTGTCATACACAGGGCAAATAGCACTGGCGTCTGTTCCCAGCATGTACAGTGTATTGCACTGAAGAGGATCTACTGTTCTTGTCAGTTTCCTCAGCAGAGTTGAACTAGCTATGGCCGTGTGTGTAGGAAGCACAGTTCTTTTGTTCTGAGCAAGCTCACTGTTCGGAACCCATAGGAAACACAGTAGAGTAGAAGAGTGCTCTTTTCTCAAAAGCAGAGTGAGTTTCTTGTAATGCAAGCTAGCGTTTGTTTACCAACCTAAATGGGAGTTGAATCACATGCATTTTCTGGTCCTACGAGCAAGAGTTGTTTTCTGGTAAGAGAGTCACTATTGCGCTACCATTGTCATACACAGGGCAAATAGCACTGGCATCTGTTCCCAGCATGTACAGTGTATTGGACTGAAGAGGATCTACTGTTCTTGTCAGTTTCCTAAGCAGAGTTGAACTAGATATGGCCCATGTGTGTAGGAAGCACAGTTCTTTTGTTCTGAGCAAGCTCACTGTTGTGGCCCAATAGGAAAAACAGTATCGTAGAAGAGTGCTCTTTTCTCAAAAGCAGATTGTATTTCTTGTAAGGCGAGCTAGTGTTTGTTTCCCAGTCCTAAATGGAGTTGAATCACATGCAGTTTCTGGTCCTACGAGCAAGAGTTGTTTTCTAGTAAGAAGAGTCACTTTTGCGCTCCCATTGTAATACACAGGGCAAATAGCACTGGGGTCTGTTCCCAGCTTGTACAGTGTATTGCACTCAACAAGAGCTACTGTTCTTGTCAGTTTCCTAAGCAGAGTTGAACTCGATATAGCCCGTGTGTGTAGGAAGCACAGTTCTTTTGTTCTGAGCTAGCTCACTGTTCGGACCCCATAGGCAACACAGTAGAGTAGAAGAGTGCTCTCTTCTCAAAAGCAGAGTGTGTTTCTTGTAAGGCGAGCTAGTGTTTGTTTCCCAGTCCTAAATGGAGTTGAATCACATGCAGTATTTCGTCCTATGAGCAAGAGTTGTTTTCTGGTAAGAAGAATCACTAGTGTGCTCCCATTGTCATACACAGGGCATATAGCACTGGCATCTGTTCCTAGCATGTACAGTATAATGGACTTAAGAGGATCTACTGTTCTTGTCAGTTTCCTAAGCAGAATTGATCTAGATATGTCCCGTGTGTGTAGGAAGCACAGTTCTTTTGTTTTGAGCAAGCTCAATGTTCTGGCCCTATAGGAAAAACAATAGAGTAGAAGAGTGCTCTTTTCTCAAAAGCAGAGTGTGTTTTTGTAAGGCGAGCTAGCGTTTGTTTTCCAGTCCTAAATGGAGTTGAATCACATGCAGTTGTTGGTCCCACGAGCCACAGTTGTTTTCTGGTAAGGAAAGTCACTATTGTGCTCCCATTGCCATGCACAGTGCAAAGAGCACTCGCGTCTGATCCCAGCAAGTACAGTGTATTGTACTGTAGAGGAGCTATTGTTCTTGTCAGTTTCCTAAGCAGAGTTGAACTAGATATGGCCCGTGTGTGTAGGAAGCACAGTTCTTTTGTTCTGAGCAAGCTCAATGTTCGGACCCCATAGGAAACACAGTAGAGTAGAAGAGTGCTCTTTTCTCAAAAGCAGAGTTTGTTTCTTGTAAGGCGCGCTAGCGTTTGTTTCCCAGTCCTAAATGTAGTTGAATCCCATGCAGTTTTTCGTCCTATGAGCAAGAGTTGTTTTCTGGTAAGAAGAGTCACTATTGCGCTACCATTGCCATACACACTGCAAATAGCACTCGCGTCTGTTCCCAGCAAGTAATGTGTATGGGACTGAAGAGGAGCTACTGTTCTTGTCAGATTCCAAAGCAGAGTTGAACTAGATATGGCCCGTGTGTGTAGGAAGCACAGTTCGTTTGTTCTGAGCAAGCTCACTTTTCGGACCCCATAGGAAACACATTAGAGTAGAAGAGTGCTCTTTTCTAAAAAGCAGAGTGTGTTTCTTGTAAGTCGAGCTAGCGTTTGTTTTCCAGTCCTAAATGGAGTTGAATCACATGCAGTTGTTTGTCCCACGAGTAAGAGTTGTTTTCTGGTATGGAAAGGCACTATTGTGCTCCCATTGCCATACACAGTGCAAACAGCACTCGCGTCTGTTCCCAGCAAGTACAGTGTATTGGACTGAAGAGGAGCTACTGTTCTTGTCAGTTTCCAAAGCACAGTTAAACTATACATGGCCCGTGTGTGTAGGAAGCACAGTTCTTTTGTTCTGAGCAAGCTCACTGTTCTGGCCATATAGGAAACACAGTAGAGTAGAAGAGTGCTCTTTCCTCAAAAACAGAGTGTGTTTCTTGTAAGGCAAGCTAGCGTTTGTTTCCCAGTCCTAAATGGGAGTTGAATCACATGCATTTTCTGGTCCTATGAGCAAGAGTTGTTTTCTGGTAAAAAGAGTCACTATTGCGCTCCCATTGCCATACACAGTGCAAATAGCACTCGCGTCTGTTCCCAGCAAGTACAGTGTATTGGACTGAAGAGGAGCTACTGTTCTTGTCAGTTTCCAAAGCACAGTTAAACTATATATGGCCCGTGTGTGTAGGAAGCACAGTTCTTTTGTTCTGAGCAAGCTCACTGTTCTGGCCATATAGGAAACACAGTAGAGTAGAAGAGTGCTCTTTTCTCAAAAACAGAGTGTGTTTCTTGTAAGGCGAGCTAGCGTTTGTTTCCCAGTCCTAAATGGGAGTTGAATCACATGCATTTTCTGGTCCTACGAGCAAGAGTTGTTTTCTGGTAAAAAGAGTCACTATTGCGCTCCCACTGTCATACACAGGGCAAATAACACTGGATTCTGTTTCCAGCATGTACAGTGTATTGGACTGAAGAGGAGCTACTGTTCTTGTCAGTTTCCTAAGCAGAGTTGAACTAGATATGGCCGTGTGTGTAGGAAGCACAGTTCTTTTGTTCTGAGCAAGCTCACTGTTGTGGCCCAATTGGAAAAACAGTATAGTAGAAGAGTGCTCTTTTCTCAAAAGCAGATTGTGTTTCTTGTAAGGCGAGCCAGTGTTTGTTTCCCAGTCCTAAATGGAGTTGAATCACATGCAGTTTCTGGTCCTACGAGCAAGAGTTGTTTCCTAGTAAGAAGAGTCACTTTTGCGCTCCCATTGTAATACACAGGGCAAATAGCACTGGGGTCTGTTCCCAGCTTGTACAGTGTATTGCACTGAACAGGAGCTACTGTTCCTGTCAGTTTCCTAAGCAGAGTTGAACTAGATATAGCCCGTGTGTGTAGGAAGCACAGTTCTTTTGTTCTGAGCTAGCTCACTGTTCGGACCCCATAGGCAACACAGTAGAGTAGAAGAGTGCTCTCTTCTCAAAAGCAGAGTGTGTTTCTTGTAAGGCGAGCTAGTGTTTGTTTCCCAGTCCTAAATGGAGTTGAATCACATGCAGGTTCTGCTCCTATGAGCAAGAGTTGTTTTCTGTTAAGAAGAGACACTATTGTGCTCCCATTGTCATACACAGGGCAAATAGCACTGGCGTCTGTTCCCAGCAAGTACAGTGTATTGGACTGAAGAGGAGCTACTGTTCTTGTCAGTTTCCTAAGCAGAGTTGAACTACATATGCCCCGTGTATGCAGGAAGCACAGTTCTTTTGTTCTGAGCAAGCTCACTGTCCTGGCCCTTTAGGAAACACAGTAGAGTAGAAGAGTGCTCTTTTCTCAAATGCAGAGTGTGTTTCTTGTAAGGCAAGCTAGCGTTTGTTTCCCAGTCCTAAATGGAGTTGAATCACATGCAGTTTCTGGTCCTACAAGCAAGAGTTGTTTTCTGGTAAGAAGAGTCACTCTTGCGCTCCCATTGCCATACACAGTGCAAATAGCACTGGCGTCTGTTCCCAGCATGTACAGTGTATTGCACAGAAGAGGATCTACTGTTCTTGTCAGTTTCCTCAGCAGAGTTGAACTAGATATAGCCCGTGTGTAGGAAGCACAGTTCTTTTGTTCTGAGCAAGCTCACTGTTCTGGCCATATAGGAAACACATTAGAGTAGAAGAGTGCTCTTTTATCAAAGCAGAGTGTGTTTTTTTGTAAGACGAGCTAAAGTTTGTTTCCCAGTCCTAAATGGAGTTGAATCCCATGCAGTTTCTGGTCCTACGAGCAAGAGATGTTTTCTGGTAAGAAGAGTCACTAGTGCGCTCCCATTGTCATACACAGGGCATATAGCACTGGCATCTGTTCCCAGCATGTACAGTGTATTGGACTTAAGAGGATCTACTGTTGTTGTCAGTTTCCTAAGCAGAATTGATCTAGATATGGCCCGTGTGTTTAGGAAGCACAGTTCTTTTGTTTTGAGCAAGCTCACTGTTCTGGCCCTATAGGAAACACAGTAGAGTAGAAGAGTGCTCTTTTCTCAAAAGCAGAGTGTGTTTCTTGTAAGGCGAGCTAGCATTTGTTTCCCAGTCCTAAATGTAGTTGAATCCCATGCAGTATTTCGTCCTATGAGCAAGAGTTGTTTTCTGGTAAGAAGAGTCACTGTTGTGTTCCCATTGCCATACACAGTGCAAATAGCACTCGCGTCTGGTCCCAGCAAGTACAGTGTATTGGAATGAAGAGGAGCTACTGTTCTTGTCAGTTTCCTAAGCAGAGTTGAACTAGATATGGCCCGTGTGTGTAAGAAGCACAGTTATTTTGTTCTGAGCAAGCTCACTGTTCGGAACACATAGGAAACACATTAGAGTAGAAGAGTGCTCTTTTCTAAAAAGAAGAGTTTGTTTCTTGTAAGGCGAGCTAGCGTTTGTTTCCCAGTCATACATGGAGTTGAATCACATGCAGTTTCTGGTCCTACGAGCAAGAGTTCTTTTCTGGTAAGAAGAGTCACTATTGTGCTCCCATTGTCATACAAAGGGCAAATAGCACTGTCGTCTGTTCCCAGCATGTACAGTGTATTGGAATGAAGAGGATCTACTGTTCTTGTTAGTTTCCTAAGCAGAATTGAACTAGATATGGCCGTGTGTGTAGGAAGCACAGTTCTTTTGTTCTGAGCAATCTCACTGTTCTGGCCCTATAGGAAACACAGTAGAGTAGAAGAGTGCTCTTTTCTCAAAAGCAGAGTTTATTTTTGTAAGGCGAGCTAGCGTTTGTTTTCCAGTCCTAAATGGAGTTGAATCACATGCAGTTGTTGGTCCCACGAGCAAGAGTTGTTTTCTGGTAAGGAAAGTCACTATTGTGCTCCCATTGCCATGCACAGTGCAAAGAGCACTCGCGTCTGATCCCAGTAAGTACAGTGTATTGTACTGAAGAGGAGCTACTGTTCTTGTCAGTTTCCTAAGCAGAGTTGAACTAGATATGGCCCGTGTGTGTAGGAAGCACAGTTCTTTTGTTCTGAGCAATCTCAATGTTCGGACCCCATAGGAAACATGGTAGAGTAGAAGAGTGCTCTTTTCTCAAAAGCAGAGTGTGTTTCTTTTAAGGTGCGCTAGCGTTTGTTTCCCAGTCGTAAAAGTAGTTGAATCGCATGCAGTTTTTCGTCCTATGAGCAAGAGTTGTTTTCTGGTAAGAAGAGTCACTATTGCGCTCCCATTGCCATACACACTGCAAATAGCACTCGCGTCTGTTCCCAGCAAGTAATGTGTATTGGACTGAAGAGGAGCTACTGTTCTTGTCAGATTCCTAAACAGAGTTGAACTAGATATGGCCCGTGTGTGTAGGAAGCACAGTTTTTTGTTCTGAGCAAGCTCACTTTTCGGACCCCATAGGAAACACATTAGAGTAGAAGAGTGCTCTTTTCTAAAAAGCAGAGTGAGTTTCTTGTAAGGAGAGCTTGCGTTTGTTTCCCAGTCCTAAATGGAGTTGAATCACATGCAGTTTCTGGTCCTAGGAGCAAGAGCTGTTTTCTGGTAAGAAGTGTCACTTTTGTGCTCCCATTGTCATACACAGTGCAAATTGCACTGGCGTCTGTTCCCAGCATTTACAGTGTATTGGACTGAAGGGGATCAAACGTTCTTGTCAGTTTCCTAAGCAGAGTTGAACTAGATATGGCCATGTGTGTAGGAAGCACAGTTCTTTTGTTCTGAGCAAGCTCACTGTTCGGAACCCATAGGAAACACAGTAGAGTAGAAGAGTGCTCTTTTCTCAAAAGCAGAGTGTGTTTCTTGTAATGCAAGCTAGCGTTTGTTTACCAACCTAAATGGGAGTTGAATCACAGAAAACAACTCTGGTCCTACGAGCAAGAATTGTTTTCTGGTAAGAAGAGTCACTATTGCGCTCCCATTGTCATACACAGGGCAAATAGCACTGGCGTCTTTTCCCAGCATGTACAGTGTATTGGACTGAAGAGGATCTACTGTTCTTGTCAGTTTCCTAAGCAGAGTTGAACTAGATATGGCCGTGTGTGTAGGAAGCACAGTTCTTTTGTTCTGAGCAAGCTCACTGTTGTGGCTCAATAGGAAAAACAGTATAGTAGAAGAGTGCTCTTTTCTCAAAAGCAGATTGTGTTTCTTGTAAGGCGAGCTAGTGCTTGTTTCCCAGTCCTAAATGGAGTTGAATCCCATGCAGTTTCTGGTCCTACGAGCAAGAGTTGTTTTCTAGTAAGAAGAGTCACTTTTGCGCTCCCATTTTCATACACAGGGCAAATAGCACTGAGGTCTGTTCCCAGCAAGTACAGTGTATTGCACTGAAGAGGAGCTACTGTTCTTGTCAGTTTCCTAAGCAGAGTTGAACTAGATATAGCCCGTGTGTGTAGGAAGCACAGTTCTTTTATTCTGAGCTAGCTCACTGTTCAGACCCCATAGGCAACACAGTAGAGTAGAAGAGTGCTCTCTTCTCAAAAGCAGAGTGTGTTTCTTGTAAGGTGAGCTAGTGTTTGTTTCCCAGTCCTAAATGGAGTTGAATCACATGCAGGTTCTGCTCCTATGAGCAAGAGTTGTTTTCTGTTAATAGGAGTCACTATTGTGCTCCCATTGTCATACACAGGGCAAATAGCACTGGCGTCTGTTCCCAGCATGTACAGTGTATTGCACTGAAGAGGATCTACTGTTCTTGTCAGTTTCCTCAGCAGAGTTGAACTAGCTATGGCCGTGTGTGTAGGAAGCACAGTTCTTTTGTTCTGAGCAAGCTCACTGTTCGGAACCCATAGGAAACACAGTAGAGTAGAAGAGTGCTCTTTTCTCAAAAGCAGAGTGAGTTTCTTGTAATGCAAGCTAGCGTTTGTTTACCAACCTAAATGGGAGTTGAATCACATGCATTTTCTGGTCCTACGAGCAAGAGTTGTTTTCTGGTAAGAGAGTCACTATTGCGCTACCATTGTCATACACAGGGCAAATAGCACTGGCATCTGTTCCCAGCATGTACAGTGTATTGGACTGAAGAGGATCTACTGTTCTTGTCAGTTTCCTAAGCAGAGTTGAACTAGATATGGCCCATGTGTGTAGGAAGCACAGTTCTTTTGTTCTGAGCAAGCTCACTGTTGTGGCCCAATAGGAAAAACAGTATAGTAGAAGAGTGCTCTTTTCTCAAAAGCAGATTGTATTTCTTGTAAGGCGAGCTAGTGTTTGTTTCCCAGTCCTAAATGGAGTTGAATCACATGCAGTTTCTGGTCCTACGAGCAAGAGTTGTTTTCTAGTAAGAAGAGTCACTTTTGCGCTCCCATTGTAATACACAGGGCAAATAGCACTGGGGTCTGTTCCCAGCTTGTACAGTGTATTGCACTCAACAAGAGCTACTGTTCTTGTCAGTTTCCTAAGCAGAGTTGAACTCGATATAGCCCGTGTGTGTAGGAAGCACAGTTCTTTTGTTCTGAGCTAGCTCACTGTTCGGACCCCATAGGCAACACAGTAGAGTAGAAGAGTGCTCTCTTCTCAAAAGCAGAGTGTGTTTCTTGTAAGGCGAGCTAGTGTTTGTTTCCCAGTCCTAAATGGAGTTGAATCACATGCAGTATTTCGTCCTATGAGCAAGAGTTGTTTTCTGGTAAGAAGAATCACTAGTGTGCTCCCATTGTCATACACAGGGCATATAGCACTGGCATCTGTTCCTAGCATGTACAGTATAATGGACTTAAGAGGATCTACTGTTCTTGTCAGTTTCCTAAGCAGAATTGATCTAGATATGTCCCGTGTGTGTAGGAAGCACAGTTCTTTTGTTTTGAGCAAGCTCAATGTTCTGGCCCTATAGGAAAAACAATAGAGTAGAAGAGTGCTCTTTTCTCAAAAGCAGAGTGTGTTTTTGTAAGGCGAGCTAGCGTTTGTTTTCCAGTCCTAAATGGAGTTGAATCACATGCAGTTGTTGGTCCCACGAGCCACAGTTGTTTTCTGGTAAGGAAAGTCACTATTGTGCTCCCATTGCCATGCACAGTGCAAAGAGCACTCGCGTCTGATCCCAGCAAGTACAGTGTATTGTACTGTAGAGGAGCTATTGTTCTTGTCAGTTTCCTAAGCAGAGTTGAACTAGATATGGCCCGTGTGTGTAGGAAGCACAGTTCTTTTGTTCTGAGCAAGCTCAATGTTCGGACCCCATAGGAAACACAGTAGAGTAGAAGAGTGCTCTTTTCTCAAAAGCAGAGTTTGTTTCTTGTAAGGCGCGCTAGCGTTTGTTTCCCAGTCCTAAATGTAGTTGAATCCCATGCAGTTTTTCGTCCTATGAGCAAGAGTTGTTTTCTGGTAAGAAGAGTCACTATTGCGCTACCATTGCCATACACACTGCAAATAGCACTCGCGTCTGTTCCCAGCAAGTAATGTGTATGGGACTGAAGAGGAGCTACTGTTCTTGTCAGATTCCAAAGCAGAGTTGAACTAGATATGGCCCGTGTGTGTAGGAAGCACAGTTCGTTTGTTCTGAGCAAGCTCACTTTTCGGACCCCATAGGAAACACATTAGAGTAGAAGAGTGCTCTTTTCTAAAAAGCAGAGTGTGTTTCTTGTAAGTCGAGCTAGCGTTTGTTTTCCAGTCCTAAATGGAGTTGAATCACATGCAGTTGTTTGTCCCATGAGTAAGAGTTGTTTTCTGGTATGGAAAGGCACTATTGTGCTCCCATTGCCATACACAGTGCAAACAGCACTCGCGTCTGTTCCCAGCAAGTACAGTGTATTGGACTGAAGAGGAGCTACTGTTCTTGTCAGTTTCCAAAGCACAGTTAAACTATACATGGCCCGTGTGTGTAGGAAGCACAGTTCTTTTGTTCTGAGCAAGCTCACTGTTCTGGCCATATAGGAAACACAGTAGAGTAGAAGAGTGCTCTTTCCTCAAAAACAGAGTGTGTTTCTTGTAAGGCAAGCTAGCGTTTGTTTCCCAGTCCTAAATGGGAGTTGAATCACATGCATTTTCTGGTCCTATGAGCAAGAGTTGTTTTCTGGTAAAAAGAGTCACTATTGCGCTCCCATTGCCATACACAGTGCAAATAGCACTCGCGTCTGTTCCCAGCAAGTACAGTGTATTGGACTGAAGAGGAGCTACTGTTCTTGTCAGTTTCCAAAGCACAGTTAAACTATATATGGCCCGTGTGTGTAGGAAGCACAGTTCTTTTGTTCTGAGCAAGCTCACTGTTCTGGCCATATAGGAAACACAGTAGAGTAGAAGAGTGCTCTTTTCTCAAAAACAGAGTGTGTTTCTTGTAAGGCGAGCTAGCGTTTGTTTCCCAGTCCTAAATGGGAGTTGAATCACATGCATTTTCTGGTCCTACGAGCAAGAGTTGTTTTCTGGTAAAAAGAGTCACTATTGCGCTCCCACTGTCATACACAGGGCAAATAACACTGGATTCTGTTTCCAGCATGTACAGTGTATTGGACTGAAGAGGAGCTACTGTTCTTGTCAGTTTCCTAAGCAGAGTTGAACTAGATATGGCCGTGTGTGTAGGAAGCACAGTTCTTTTGTTCTGAGCAAGCTCACTGTTGTGGCCCAATTGGAAAAACAGTATAGTAGAAGAGTGCTCTTTTCTCAAAAGCAGATTGTGTTTCTTGTAAGGCGAGCCAGTGTTTGTTTCCCAGTCCTAAATGGAGTTGAATCACATGCAGTTTCTGGTCCTACGAGCAAGAGTTGTTTCCTAGTAAGAAGAGTCACTTTTGCGCTCCCATTGTAATACACAGGGCAAATAGCACTGGGGTCTGTTCCCAGCTTGTACAGTGTATTGCACTGAACAGGAGCTACTGTTCCTGTCAGTTTCCTAAGCAGAGTTGAACTAGATATAGCCCGTGTGTGTAGGAAGCACAGTTCTTTTGTTCTGAGCTAGCTCACTGTTCGGACCCCATAGGCAACACAGTAGAGTAGAAGAGTGCTCTCTTCTCAAAAGCAGAGTGTGTTTCTTGTAAGGCGAGCTAGTGTTTGTTTCCCAGTCCTAAATGGAGTTGAATCACATGCAGGTTCTGCTCCTATGAGCAAGAGTTGTTTTCTGTTAAGAAGAGACACTATTGTGCTCCCATTGTCATACACAGGGCAAATAGCACTGGCGTCTGTTCCCAGCAAGTACAGTGTATTGGACTGAAGAGGAGCTACTGTTCTTGTCAGTTTCCTAAGCAGAGTTGAACTACATATGCCCCGTGTATGCAGGAAGCACAGTTCTTTTGTTCTGAGCAAGCTCACTGTCCTGGCCCTTTAGGAAACACAGTAGAGTAGAAGAGTGCTCTTTTCTCAAATGCAGAGTGTGTTTCTTGTAAGGCAAGCTAGCGTTTGTTTCCCAGTCCTAAATGGAGTTGAATCACATGCAGTTTCTGGTCCTACAAGCAAGAGTTGTTTTCTGGTAAGAAGAGTCACTCTTGCGCTCCCATTGCCATACACAGTGCAAATAGCACTGGCGTCTGTTCCCAGCATGTACAGTGTATTGCACAGAAGAGGATCTACTGTTCTTGTCAGTTTCCTCAGCAGAGTTGAACTAGATATAGCCCGTGTGTAGGAAGCACAGTTCTTTTGTTCTGAGCAAGCTCACTGTTCTGGCCATATAGGAAACACATTAGAGTAGAAGAGTGCTCTTTTATCAAAGCAGAGTGTGTTTTTTTGTAAGACGAGCTAAAGTTTGTTTCCCAGTCCTAAATGGAGTTGAATCCCATGCAGTTTCTGGTCCTACGAGCAAGAGATGTTTTCTGGTAAGAAGAGTCACTAGTGCGCTCCCATTGTCATACACAGGGCATATAGCACTGGCATCTGTTCCCAGCATGTACAGTGTATTGGACTTAAGAGGATCTACTGTTGTTGTCAGTTTCCTAAGCAGAATTGATCTAGATATGGCCCGTGTGTTTAGGAAGCACAGTTCTTTTGTTTTGAGCAAGCTCACTGTTCTGGCCCTATAGGAAACACAGTAGAGTAGAAGAGTGCTCTTTTCTCAAAAGCAGAGTGTGTTTCTTGTAAGGCGAGCTAGCATTTGTTTCCCAGTCCTAAATGTAGTTGAATCCCATGCAGTATTTCGTCCTATGAGCAAGAGTTGTTTTCTGGTAAGAAGAGTCACTGTTGTGTTCCCATTGCCATACACAGTGCAAATAGCACTCGCGTCTGGTCCCAGCAAGTACAGTGTATTGGAATGAAGAGGAGCTACTGTTCTTGTCAGTTTCCTAAGCAGAGTTGAACTAGATATGGCCCGTGTGTGTAAGAAGCACAGTTATTTTGTTCTGAGCAAGCTCACTGTTCGGAACACATAGGAAACACATTAGAGTAGAAGAGTGCTCTTTTCTAAAAAGAAGAGTTTGTTTCTTGTAAGGCGAGCTAGCGTTTGTTTCCCAGTCATACATGGAGTTGAATCACATGCAGTTTCTGGTCCTACGAGCAAGAGTTCTTTTCTGGTAAGAAGAGTCACTATTGTGCTCCCATTGTCATACAAAGGGCAAATAGCACTGTCGTCTGTTCCCAGCATGTACAGTGTATTGGAATGAAGAGGATCTACTGTTCTTGTTAGTTTCCTAAGCAGAATTGAACTAGATATGGCCGTGTGTGTAGGAAGCACAGTTCTTTTGTTCTGAGCAATCTCACTGTTCTGGCCCTATAGGAAACACAGTAGAGTAGAAGAGTGCTCTTTTCTCAAAAGCAGAGTTTATTTTTGTAAGGCGAGCTAGCGTTTGTTTTCCAGTCCTAAATGGAGTTGAATCACATGCAGTTGTTGGTCCCACGAGCAAGAGTTGTTTTCTGGTAAGGAAAGTCACTATTGTGCTCCCATTGCCATGCACAGTGCAAAGAGCACTCGCGTCTGATCCCAGTAAGTACAGTGTATTGTACTGAAGAGGAGCTACTGTTCTTGTCAGTTTCCTAAGCAGAGTTGAACTAGATATGGCCCGTGTGTGTAGGAAGCACAGTTCTTTTGTTCTGAGCAATCTCAATGTTCGGACCCCATAGGAAACATGGTAGAGTAGAAGAGTGCTCTTTTCTCAAAAGCAGAGTGTGTTTCTTTTAAGGTGCGCTAGCGTTTGTTTCCCAGTCGTAAAAGTAGTTGAATCGCATGCAGTTTTTCGTCCTATGAGCAAGAGTTGTTTTCTGGTAAGAAGAGTCACTATTGCGCTCCCATTGCCATACACACTGCAAATAGCACTCGCGTCTGTTCCCAGCAAGTAATGTGTATTGGACTGAAGAGGAGCTACTGTTCTTGTCAGATTCCTAAACAGAGTTGAACTAGATATGGCCCGTGTGTGTAGGAAGCACAGTTTTTTGTTCTGAGCAAGCTCACTTTTCGGACCCCATAGGAAACACATTAGAGTAGAAGAGTGCTCTTTTCTAAAAAGCAGAGTGAGTTTCTTGTAAGGAGAGCTTGCGTTTGTTTCCCAGTCCTAAATGGAGTTGAATCACATGCAGTTTCTGGTCCTAGGAGCAAGAGCTGTTTTCTGGTAAGAAGTGTCACTTTTGTGCTCCCATTGTCATACACAGTGCAAATTGCACTGGCGTCTGTTCCCAGCATTTACAGTGTATTGGACTGAAGGGGATCAAACGTTCTTGTCAGTTTCCTAAGCAGAGTTGAACTAGATATGGCCATGTGTGTAGGAAGCACAGTTCTTTTGTTCTGAGCAAGCTCACTGTTCGGAACCCATAGGAAACACAGTAGAGTAGAAGAGTGCTCTTTTCTCAAAAGCAGAGTGTGTTTCTTGTAATGCAAGCTAGCGTTTGTTTACCAACCTAAATGGGAGTTGAATCACAGAAAACAACTCTGGTCCTACGAGCAAGAATTGTTTTCTGGTAAGAAGAGTCACTATTGCGCTCCCATTGTCATACACAGGGCAAATAGCACTGGCGTCTTTTCCCAGCATGTACAGTGTATTGGACTGAAGAGGATCTACTGTTCTTGTCAGTTTCCTAAGCAGAGTTGAACTAGATATGGCCGTGTGTGTAGGAAGCACAGTTCTTTTGTTCTGAGCAAGCTCACTGTTCTGGCTCAATAGGAAAAACAGTATAGTAGAAGAGTGCTCTTTTCTCAAAAGCAGATTGTGTTTCTTGTAAGGCGAGCTAGTGCTTGTTTCCCAGTCCTAAATGGAGTTGAATCCCATGCAGTTTCTGGTCCTACGAGCAAGAGTTGTTTTCTAGTAAGAAGAGTCACTTTTGCGCTCCCATTTTCATACACAGGGCAAATAGCACTGAGGTCTGTTCCCAGCAAGTACAGTGTATTGCACTGAAGAGGAGCTACTGTTCTTGTCAGTTTCCTAAGCAGAGTTGAACTAGATATAGCCCGTGTGTGTAGGAAGCACAGTTCTTTTATTCTGAGCTAGCTCACTGTTCAGACCCCATAGGCAACACAGTAGAGTAGAAGAGTGCTCTCTTCTCAAAAGCAGAGTGTGTTTCTTGTAAGGTGAGCTAGTGTTTGTTTCCCAGTCCTAAATGGAGTTGAATCACATGCAGGTTCTGCTCCTATGAGCAAGAGTTGTTTTCTGTTAATAGGAGTCACTATTGTGCTCCCATTGTCATACACAGGGCAAATAGCACTGGCGTCTGTTCCCAGCATGTACAGTGTATTGCACTGAAGAGGATCTACTGTTCTTGTCAGTTTCCTCAGCAGAGTTGAACTAGATTTGGCCCATGTGTGTAGGAAGCACAGTTCTTTTGTTCTGAGCAAGTTGACTGTTCGGACCCCATAGGAAACACAGTAGAGTAGAAGAGTGCTCTTTTCTCAAAAGCAGAGTGTGTTTCTTGTAAGGCAAGCTAGCGTTGGTTTACCAGTCCTAAATGGGGTTGAATCACATGCAGTTTCTGGTCCTACGAGCAAGAGTTGTTTTCTGGTAAGAAGAGTCACTATTGCGCTCCCATTTTCATACACAGGGCAAATACCACTGGCGTCTGTTCGTAACATGTACACTGTATTGGACTGAAGAGGATCTACTGTTCTTGTCAGTTTCCTAAGCAGAGTTGAACTAGGTATGTCCGTGTGTGTAGGAAGCACAGTTCTTTTGTACTCAGCAAGCTCACTGTTCTGGCCATATAGGAAACACAGTAGAGTAAAAGAGTGCTCTTTTCTCAAAAGCAGAGTGTGTTTCTTGTAAGGCGAGCTAGCATTTGTTTCCCAGTCCTAAATGGAGTTGAAATACACATGCAGTTTCTGTCCTACCAGCAAGAGTTGTTTTCTGGTTAGAAGAGTCACTATTGCGCTCCCTTTGCCATACACAATGCAAATAGCCCTCGCGTCTGTTCCCAGCATGTACAGTGTATTGGACTGAAGAGGATCTACTGTTCTTGTCAGTTTCCTAAGAAGAAATTAACTAGATATGTCTGTGTGTGTAGGAAGCACAGTTCTTTGTTCTGAGCAAACTCACTGTTCGGGGACTATGGGAAACACAGTAGAGTAGAAGAGTGCTCTTTTCTCAAAAGCAGAGTGTGTTCCTTGTAAGGCGAGCTAGTGTTTGTTTCCCAGTCATAAATGGAGTTGAATCCCATGCAGTTTCTGGTCCTAGGAGCAAGAGTTGTTTCCTGGTAAGAAGAGTCACTATTGTGCTCCCATTGCCATACACAGTGCAAATAGCACTCGCGTCTGTTCCCAGCAAGTACAGTGTATTGGACTGAAGAGAAGCTACTGTTGTTGTCAGTTTCCTAAGCAGATTTGAACTAGATATGGCCCGTGTGTGTAGGAAGCACATTTCTTATGTTCTGAGCAAGCTCACTGTTCTGGCCCTATAGGAAACACAGTAGAGTAGAAGAGTGCTCTTTTCTCAAATCAGAGTGTGTTTCTTGTAAAGCGAGCTAGAGTTTGTTTCCCAGTCCTAAATGGGAGTTGAATCACATGCAGTTTCTGGTCCTATGAGCAAGAGTTGTTTTATGGTAAGAAGAGTCACTATTGCGCTGCCATTGCCATACATAGGACAAATAGCACTGGCGTCTATTCCCAGCAAGTACAGTGTATTGGACTGAAGAGGATCTACTGTTCTTGTCAGGTTCCTAAGCAGACTTGAACTAGATATGGCTGTGTGTGTAGGAAGCACAGTTTTTTTGTTCTGAGCAAGCTCACTGTTCGGAACACGTAGGAAACACAGTAGAGTAGAAGTGTGCTCTTTTCTCAAAAGCAGAGTGTGTTTCTCGGAAGTTGAGCTAGCGTTTGTTTCCCAGTCCTAAATGGAGTTCAGTCACATGCAGTTTTTTATCCTACGAGCAAGAGTTGTTTTCTGGTAAGACAAGTCACTATAATGCTCCAATTGCCATACACAGTGCAAAGAGCACTCGCGTATGTTCCCCGCAAGTACAGTGTATTGGACTGAAGAGGAGCTACTGTTCTTGTCAGGTTCCTAAGCAGAGTTGAACTAGATATGGCCCGTGTGTGTAGGAAGCACATTTCTTTTGTTCTGAGCAAGCTCACTGTTCTGGCCCAATAGGAAACACAGTAGAGTAGAAGAGTGCTCTTTTCTCTAAAGCAGAGTGTGTTTCTTGTAAGGCGCGCTAGCATTTGTTTCCCAGTCCTAAATGGAGTTGAATTACATGCAGTTTCTGGTCCTATGAACAAGAGTTGTTTTCTGGTAAGGAAAGTCACTATTGTGCTCCCATTGCCCTTCATAGGCAAATAGCACTCGCATCTTTTCCCAGCAAGTACAGTGTATTGGACTGAATAGGAGCTACTCTTCTTGTCAGTTTACTAAGCAGAGTTGTACTATATATGGTCCGTGTGTGTAGGAAGCACAGTTCTTTTGTTCTGAGCAAGCTCACTGTTTGGACCCCATAGGAAACACAGTGGAGTAGAAGAGTGCTCTTTTCTCTAAAGCAGAGTGTGCTTCTTGTAAGGCAAGCTAGTGTTTGTTTCCCAGTCCTAAATGGAGTGGAATCACATGCAGTTTCTGGTCCTACGAGCAAGAGTTGTTTTCTGGTAAGGAAAGTCACTATTGCGCTCCCATTGCCATACACAGTGCAAATAGCCCTCCCGTCTGTTCCCATCAAGTACAGTGTATTGGACTGAAGAAGAGCTACTGTTCTTCTCAGTTTCCTAAGCAGAGTTGAACTAGATATGGCCCGTGTGTGTAGGAAGCACAGTTCTTTTTTTCTGAGCAAGCTCACTGTTCTGGCCCTATAGGAAATACAGTAGAGTAGAAGAATGCTCTTTTCTCAAAAGCAGAGTGTGTTTCTTGTAAAGCGAGCTAGAGTTTGTTTCCCAGTCCTAAATGGAGTTGAATCACATGCAGTTTCTGGTCCTATGAGCAAGAGTTGTTTTCTGGTAAGAAGAGTCACTATTGCGCTGCCATTGCCATAGCACTGGCGTCTGTTCCCAGCAAGTACAGTGTATTGGACTGAAGAGGATCTACTGTTCTTGTCAGGTTACTAAGCAGACTTGAACTAGATATGGCCGTGTGAGTAGGAAGCACAGTTTTTTTTTTTCTGAGCAAGCTCACTGTTCGGAA